>NC_133327.1:58858772-58943772 GCF_042186555.1 Aquarana catesbeiana
GGAGGGGGAAAGGGAGGGGGAAAGGGAGGGAGGGAGGGAGGGAGGGAGGGAGGGAGGGAGGGAGGGGGAAAAGGGAGGGGGAAAGGGAGGGAGGGAGGGGAAAAGGGAGGGAGGGAGGGAGGGAGGGGAAAAGGGAGGGAGGGAGGGGGAAAAGGGAGGGAGGGAGGGGGAAAAAGGGAGGGAGGGAGGGGAAAAGGGAGGGAGGGAGGGGGAAAGGGAGGGAGGGAGGGGGAAAGGGAGGGGGAGGAAAGGGAGGGAGGGAGGAGAGGAGAAAAGGGAGGGAGGGAGGGGAAAAGGGAGGGAGGGGAAAAGGGAGGGAGGGGAAAAGGGAGGGGAGGGAGGGAGGGGAAAAGGAGGGAGGGAGGGAGGGAGGGGAAAAGGGAGGGAGGGGAAAGGGAGGGGAAAAGGGAGGGGAAAAGGGAGGGAAAAAGGGAGGGAGGGAGGGAGGGAGGGGAAAAGGGAGGGAGGGAGGGAGGGGAGGGGGAAAAGGGAGGGAGGGAGGGAGGGAGGGAGGGGGGGAGGGAGGGAGGGGAAAAGGGAGGGAGGGGAAAAAGGGAGGGGAAAAGGGAGGGAGGGGAAAAGGAAGGGAGGGAGGGGGAAAAGGGAGGGGAAAAGGGAGGGAGGGAGGGGAAAAGGGAGGGAGGGAGGGAGGGGAAAAGGGAGGGAGGGAGGGGAAAAGGGAGGGGGAAAGGGAGGGAGGGAGGGGAAAAGGGAGGGAGGGAGGGGAAAAGGAAGGGAGGGAGGGGAAAAGGGAGGGAGGGAGGGAGGGAGGGAGGGGAAAAGGGAGGGAGGGGGAAAAGGGAGGGAGGGAGGGGAAAAGGGAGGGAGGGAGGGGGAAAAGGGAGGGGAAAAGGGAGGGAGGGAGGGAGGGAGGGAGGGAGGGAGGGAGGGAGGGGGAAAAAGGGAGGGGGAAAGGGAGGGAGGGAGGGGGAAAGGGAGGGGGAAAGGGAGGAGGGAGGGAGGAGAAAAAGGGAGGGAGGGAGGGGAAAAGGGAGGGAGGGAGGGAGGGGAAAAGGGAGGGAGGGGAAAAGGGAGGGGAAAAGGGAGGAGGGAGGGGAAAAGGGAGGGAGGGAGGGGAAAAGGGAGGGAGGGAGGGGAAAAGGAAGGGAGGGAGGGAGGGAGGGGAAAAGGGAGGGAGGGAGGGGAAAAGGGAGGGAGGGAGGGGAAAAGGGAGGGGAAAAGGGAGGGAGGGAGGGGGAAAAGGGAGGGAGGGAGGGAGGGAGGGAGGGGAAAAGGGAGGGGGAAAGGGAGGGAGGGAGGGGGGAAAGGGAGGGAGGGAGGGAGGAGAAAAGGGAGGGAGGGAGGGAGGGAGGAGAAAAGGGAGGGAGGGAGGGAGGGGAAAAGGGAGGGAGGGAGGGAGGGGAAAAGGGAGGGAGGGAGGGAGGGGAAAAGGGAGGGAGGGAGGGGAAAAGGGAGGGGGAAAAGGGAGGGAGGGGAAAAGGGAGGGGAAAAGGGAGGGAGGGAGGGAGGGAGGGAGGGAGGGGAAAAGGGAGGGAGGGAGGGGAAAAGGGAGGGAGGGAGGGAGGGAGGGAGGGAGGGAGGGAGGGAGGGAGGGAGGGGAAAAGGGAGGGAGGGAGGGGAAGAGGAGGGAGGGAGGGGGAAAGGGAGGGAGGGGGAAAGGGAGGGAGGGAGGGAGGGGAAAAGGGAGGCGAGGGAGGGGAAAAGGGAGGGAGGGAGGGAGGGGAAAAGGGAGGGAGGGAGGGAGGGAGGGAGGGAGGGGAAAAGGGAGGGAGGGAGGGAGGGAGGGAGGGAGGGGAAAAGGGAGGGAGGGAGGGAGGGGAAAAGGGAGGGAGGGAGGGAGGGGAAGAGGGAGGGGAAGAGGGAGGGAGGGAGGGGAAGAGGGAGGGAGGGAGGGGAAGAGGGAGGGAGGGAGGGGAAAAGGGAGGGAGGGAGGGAGGGAGGGGAAAAGGGAGGGGGAAAGGGAGGAAGGGGAAAAGGGAGGGAGGGGAAAAGGGAGGGAGGGGAAAAGGGAGGGAGGGAGGGGAAAAGGGAGGGAGGGGAAAAGGGAGGGAGGGAGGGAGGGGAAAAGGGAGGGAGGGGAAAAGGGAGGGAGGGAGGGAGGGGAAAAGGGAGGAAGGGAGGGAGGGAGGGAGGGAGGGGAAAAGGGAGGGAGGGAGGGAGGGGAAAAGGGAGGGAGGGAGGGAGGGAGGGGAAAAGGGAGGGAGGGAGGGAGGGAGGGAGGGGAAAAGGGAGGGAGGGAGGGGAAAAAGGAGGGAGGGAGGGAGGGAGGGGAAAAGGGAGGGAGGGAGGGAGGGGAAAAGGGAGGGAGGGAGGGAGGGGAAAAGGGAGGGAGGGAGGGAGGGGAAAAGGGAGGGAGGGAGGAAGGGGAAAAGGGAGGGAGGGAGGGGAAAAGGGAGGGAGGGAGGGGAAGAGGGAGGGAGGGAGGGGAAGAGGGAGGGGAAAAGGGAGGGGAAAAGGGAGGGAGGGAGGGAGGGGAAAAGGGAGGGGGAAACGGAGGGAGGGGAAAAGGGAGGGAGGGGGAAAAGGGAGGGAGGGGAAGAGGGAGGGAGGGGAAGAGGGAGGGAGGGGAAGAGGGAGGGAGGGGAAAAGGGAGGGGAAAAGGGAGGGAGGGGAAGAGGGAGGGAGGGAGGGAGGAAAAGGGAGGGAGGAAAAGAGAGGGGGAGGAAAAGGGAGGGAGGAAAAGGGAGGGAGGAAGAGAGGGGGGAGGAAAAGGGAGGGAGGGAGGAGGAAAAGGGAGGGAGGGAGGAGGAAAAGGGAGGGAGGGAGGGAGGAGGAAAAGGGAGGGAGGGAGGGAGGGAGGAGGAAAAGGGAGGGAGGGAGGGAGGGAGGGAGGGAGGAGGAAAAGGGAGGGAGGGAGGGGAAGGAAAAGGAAGGGAGGCAAGGGAAGGAAAAGGGAAGGAAGGAGGGAGGGGAAGGAAAAGGAAGGGAGGGAGGGGAAGGAAAAGGGAAGGAAGGAGGGAGGGGAAGGAAAAGGGAAGGAAGGAGGGAGGGGAAGGAAAAGGGAAGGAAAAGGGAGGGGAAGGAAAAGGGAAGGAAAAGGGAGGGGAATGAAATGGGAAGGAGGGAGAGGGGGGAAAAAAAAGGGAGGGAGGGATGGAGAGGGGGGGGAAGGAAAAGGGAAGGAGGGAGAGGAAGGAAAAGGGAAGGAGGGAGAGGAAGGAAAAGGGAGGGAGAGAGGAGAAGGAAAAGGGAGGGAGAGAGGAGAAGGAAAAGGGAGGGAGAGAGGAGAAGGAAAAGGGAGGGGGGGTATGGAGAGGGTTGTCACTCATAATTATGGGTGACATTCCACTTGTGATTAGACCCGAATCACATCTAAATTTAAATATCCAATATACTTCTCTTTTGCAAATCGATCACTCCTTCTGCTGGGGGTGTCCACTCACTCTAGAATTTGAATCTTGAGGGAATTAGTGTCAGAGGCATGACAGAATCTACATTTAGCAACATTCGTGTCTTTATTAGTGTTGATGTTTGAAACATGGTCCCATACTCTGTCACAGGGATGTCTTGTCGTTCGACTGACATATTGGATGCTACACTTAATACAGGTGATTACATAGAGTATATATCAATAAGATGAAAGCCGGCAGCTCGGAGTGCTCTTGCAAATAAAATTGTTTATTGGCTACATGCTATGAGGAAAGCTGCAAAAGCCAAAATGCGTTAGTATCTTTTTAATCATGCTTTTATACATGTAGCCAATAAAGAACTTTCTTTGTAAGAGCACCCGAGTTGCCAGCTTTCATCTGATGGATATCTACTACCTTGGGAACTGATCGCCACAGCACCAGACTCCAACTCCTGGATATATAATATAGCTGTTGAGCTTGGGTAAAACCTTTATATTTGTCTATAATACATACAGTATACTATGAATCTAGTTTGGCAGGTAACTAGTTGTCTGATGTTAAATTCAGTGTTATTTGAAGAAGTGATGGTATGAGGATCTCCAGTAGAGTGACAGCTGGAGCAGCGGGTAGCACTGCACTTGAAAAAAAAAAACTGTGGAACGCAACCAAGTCCGTACGGGCTGTTTGGAAAAAAAACCATACTACTCGGAGAAACCATGTTTCCTATTGTTTGCGCTTTCTTGGGTACGAATAGCACTCCTTTAGATAAAATAGTTTTATATTCAGAGTCACCATATAAGATAGGTAAGCATTGAGAGATTATACAGTTTATGCTCTGAACTGATTGCTCTATTGTATTGAGAAGACCAAAGATGTGAAGGCAATGTTATTCTTCTACCTTGAAGTCCTGTTCTCATTCAGCAGATTTTCTCTGGGTGTATTGCTAACAGAGGAGTTATGCATGTTTAACAACATGTTTATTATAATCAAGTCTGTGGAACATTTGTTCCATAATTTTAGCTTCAATTTCAAAATCTGCAGGTAAAGAGCAGTTTTGTTTTAAAAGGGTGAATTGGCCATTTGGAATGGCCTGAATAAAATGTTGAGGATGGCAACTCAATGCATGAAGTAAAGTATTCTTTGATGTTGGTTTTCTAAATGCAGTTACTATTACTCGATGTTGTGTTTAGCTAGGAACCACGATCTGTCACTTCCTGCAGTTAATCCCTCCCCCTTCAGTTAGAATCACCTCCCAGGGAACACAGTTAACCCCTTCACCGCTCCCTAGTGTTAACCTCTTCACTGCCAGTGAAATTTTTACAGTAATCAATGCACTATTAATGGCACTGATCGCCGTATTAATGCCAATGGTACCAAAAATAGGTCAAAATTGTCCGATGTGTCTGCCATAATGTCGTAGTCACGATAAAAATCGCAGATCACCGCTATTACTAGTAAAAAAAAAAAATAATAAAAATGCTATAAATCTATCCCCTATTTTGTAGACGCTATAACTTTTTCGCAAACCAATCAATATACGCTTATTGCGGTTTTTTTTTTACCAAAAATATGTAGAAGAATACATATTGGCCTAAACTGAGAAAAAAAATGTTTTTTTATATATTTTTGGGGGATATTTATTATAGCAAAAAGTAAAAAAATAATGCATTTTTCTCAAAACTGTCGCTCTTTTTTTGTTTATAGCGCAAAAAAATAAAAACCACAGAGGCGATCAAATACCACCAAAAGAAAGCTCTATTTGTGGGAAAAAAAAGGACGTCAGTTTTGTTTGGGTACAACGTCGTACAACCGTGCAATTGTCAGTTAAAGCATCGCAGCACCGAATCGCAAAAAGCGCTCTGGTCAGGAAGGGGGTAAATTCTTCCGGGGCTGAGGTGGTTAATGTAGCTATTCTGAATAATGTATACTGTAATTACCTTCCTTACCCTTCCTTGACACTCCTTAATGCAGCAGCGAGCAAAGTAAGCAAAATTAGGCAACAAGCTGCTGGAGTTGTAGCTTACCAGTGGCTATAGACTCCCCATCTGACATAGCTCGTTGACTGAGCACTGTCACATAAAGTAACACAGAAGTATCATATACTTCATTATATCAAGGAGGGCGGATTGACGCAAACCTATTCTTTTGACCTGAAAGCGGAACTCCAGCCATATGTTTGGGGTTTTTTGCGTTTTTGGTCCTATGAAACGTAATCTCTCTTTTTGGTTGATGCATCACCCATCGGACCTAAACATCCATAGTCGGTCTGACTCTGAATGGTAGCTGTTATACATTTCTTTTTTAATGTAAGGAGATATTTAGAAGTCTGAACGGGGTGTATATGGGAATACATCTCCTCCATGACAGAGGTTCTAAGATCACTGACAAAAAGGGAGTGGAATGGAATAGTATAGAGCAATATCTGGATGTAAAAACTGAATCCCTAAATAAGTACACCATGTACCCTTTGTACATTTCAAGGTTTACTTTTCAGCCCTGACTAGAGTGTGCCTTTAAAAGCTTATGAAAGCATATACATGCTACATAAATTTAGAATTTCCATACAGAGTTTTGTTTGGTACCGGGATTACAGAAATGCATGTGGGTTTAAAATGACTGAAACACTACAGAGAAAGAGTGTAAAATAAATTTTTCCTTCAAACCATATTCCACAGAAGGACTCAGTCATTCAAGGTTACAACCTTGCCAAGGAATCTTAAAATTAGGTGATAATAGGACTAGTTTTCTGGATAAAAAAAATCCTTGTTATAATTACAAGATATTCTTTTTTTTCTCTGGTTTTGATTAAGTGAGTCATGTAGAAATATGTGAAATATGCACAGCTAAAACCTAAAGATGGGCACATCAAAAGGACCTAGATTTATTGCCCAAGATGGCATGGGATAAAAAAAAAAAAAAACATTTAATGTGCCTCCAGATGCCTACCACAGTGTAAATGCATTGCCTCGGTGTGTTCCCTTGAAGCAGATATTAGTCAACGATTTACAACATGCACAGAAAAGCCGAGGCCTTCTGCAATTAAACGGGAGCTGCCATGTGGTGAATATTAAGGGTCCTTTTCACTCAGTAGCATCCCATGTAAAACTAAGAGCTACTATTCCTCCCAAAGCACACAGGCCCCATTCATGAAATGTTCATTTATCTGAGTGGTGAGGAAAGATGTGTGGTCCTCGTGCAGATCTTCAAAGATGGTGTGAAAACTCTGCCAGATTTTTAAGGTTTTATCTCACGTGCATAGCAATATCCAGAGAAATGAGGATGAGCGAAAAATATGCCAACACTGCAAGAACCTAGACATGGTGAAACTCAACTTCTGTGGTGTTTGCAAGTGTATATTGGATAGATAAATATAGACAGCAGAGTTAGATGGATTGATAGACAGAGATAAATACATTACATAGACAGACAGATAGACTGGACAGAGATCATTAAAACAGAGAGAGAGCAATAAATTCAACAGACAGATTAATGCCGCGTACACACGACCGGTTCTTCCGTCAGAATAAACTGACGGTTTTTCCGACGGAGTTCTGCTGAAATGGACTTGCCTACACATGATCACACCAAAGTCCGATCGTTTAGAACGCGATGACCTACGACGGGACTAGAAAGAGGATGTTCAATAGCCAGTAGCCAATAGCTGCCCTTGCGTCGTTTTTAGTCTGTCGGAATAGCATACAGTAGAACGGTTTTCCCGATAGGAATTGATTCCGTCGGAAAGATATAAAACATGTTCTATTCCTAGCTCCGTCAGAATTTTCTAAAGTGAAAGTCTGATGAAGCCCACCCACGATCGGAATATCCGATAGAATGATTCCATCGGACCTTTTTTGCCAGAAAGTCCAGTCGTGTGTACGCGGCATTAGAGGTGAACTTAAGCCCATATGCTTTACCAACAAGTAGAAGATCAGCATATTGTAAATATGCATTTCATTGTTGGAAAATGCATGACAAATCTTGTTTCTTTTTATAATTTCTTATGATATACTTACCAAGAGTTAGTCATCCTTGCTCATTAAATATGCATACCTTTGCTTCCTACTCAGCAGTTATGCACAAGGTTGCTTCTTGCGTCTCTGCAGCCTACAATGACAGGATATATCTATATAGATATATCTACCTATATAAATAATATCTGTATCTTTATACACACACATACTGTACACACACAATGTTCCTGGTAGCCATGGCCATGATCATTTGCCTTGGCTTTATACCTGGCATATAACTACTTGGAAATATTTTTATTTTCTTTAATTCAGAATAGAAAAAAGTTAGGCATGTGTCCTATTGATATTTGTAAAGTGTGAATTTATTAAATATGCATTAAAAGATAATCATTTAACAGTAGATGTGGACCAATATTGCCACAGACTACAATATAAGCAGCACAAAAATATTTGGTGACCTCATACAAAAAGAGCCTTTAATTTCACTTATGTATTTCACATGTAAGGTGTTTGGTTATATATTTCAGCTAGTTTAATAACCTGAAATCAATTTATCGCTGGGTTATATATATACATTTAGGTTAAGAAAAATATCTACATCGCTGTTATTTAAAAAAAAAATATATAAAAAGATTAATCTAAGTTTACAAAATATTACATTTAAGTTTAATATACATTACCTAAGACTGCATGTAATAATAATAATAAATTAAATTATAAAAAAAAAAAAAATTTTGTCCCAAGTGCAAAATCAAATTGCATTATCTTCTTAACAGTTTTTTCAACAAACAAAAAGATTAGTCCATTTCACCTTACAGATTCAATAGTAATAAGTTTTAATTTTTGCAGTTGTTTTGTCTTTTGAGCATTGGATTTATTACTAGCAATATTTTAAAAATTACTTTCATTCATTATTTAATTTAGGTTTGTTGTATTCACTTATAGCCAACACAGTGCATCCAAGTTATTCTGTTGCACAAAAAAAAAAGTGTAAAAAAAAAAAAAAAAAAAAAAAAAAACTATTATAAAAGTCAAATAAGAAATAGCTTTGTGTAAATAGTCACATCTTAAAGCAACAAGAGAACCGTGCTTTTGCCAACAACCTTTAATGTGAACATAGAGCATACAGAAGCAAAGACAAATCCATTTATTTCTTCGTTTTTACAAACTGTTTGAAAGCTAATTACTATAGCATGTTTATCAAGTGTAACCTGAGGGTTCAATTTCTTAAAGACAGACAAATTACAAGCAGCCCTTCCCTCACAGCCACTACACTGGAGGGGCCCTCCAGCACGGAAGAGAATCATGTAACGAAACAAATAATTAAGCAGGCCTTGTACAGTCTACTGTACAACTGACAGAAAACATTTTCATCAACAAAAGCCCGGTGGCAGGATAGATTACCGTTCATGAGCATCCGCCAATCGCCCCCCCTCAGATCCAACATGTTTAATTCAGAATTAAGACACACACTTCACGACGTTATACGATCTTGTAGAGCACACATTGTTTCATTCGCCAAGCTCCTGGTAGACACAGATCTTGATTAAATAAGGCTGTATTTTATCCCCTCGAGTTTCCTAATATCCCCATTAGACCTCTTAAATCCAAGCTAAACACATGCCGTGTAACTAATCTTTCCTAGCAGCTCGCACCTGTAAAACCACTAATTATTTTTCTTTCTCCACGCTATTCTTCTGCAGAGACTGTACCTTTTCAGGGTCAGCGGGGGGAGGGGGGTTGGGGTTTGGGGGGAGTCATGCATCAGTGCCCTGCACAATCATGTGTCTTAGTGATTGGAGGAATCAATATTGTCTTTGTAAAGGATGGCTAATAGATTTGGGAAGCAAACATATATACAACCATATCCTCAGATGAGTCTTAAAAATTGAGACTCGGTTTACTTGACTTCCTAATTTCTATGCATAGCAAGTTAACGTCTAAATTTAGCTTTGCGCTTTAAAAAATGTCATAGTAAAATACTTTTAATTATGTGCAAAATGTTATAGTTACAGATTATTCTTTCATAAATTCAAATTACATATTTTCTTAAAGTTTTTTTCTTTTTTTTTTTTTACTCATGAGGCAGAAATAAACCTAAACAATTTAGATTGTTTTTGCATTTTTTTTCCTGCAGAAAAAGGATAGATCTTTTGTCATGTTTCAATTGCTGTGTTACTATTGGGAATATTTCCCCTCGCCTCTTATTCTTGTGATCACACAAGACACGAGTGGATTATTTCATAAACTTTTGTCGAAAGGCACATGTTTGTAAATTTCCCGATGATCAGTCTCCAACCAATAAGTGTACTCTGACAGTAGTGGGTGCCACTGTCAGAATACAATGTTCCAGAAGGAGTGATTTCTCCATCCACATCATTTGTGGTGGCCGAACAAAAAAAAAAAAAAATAAACTAACCGTGTATTGCCAATCATAATAGATTTTTCTACAAGAATCTACGTGATAGTTTTAATGATTTTGATTACATGAAGATGTGTCAGCTATTTAAAATATTATATTTTTAAAAATGTTAGCATGGTAAATAGATTATTACAAATAATTCTCCCCTTAAAAATGGCATGCCAGCTAAAACCTTTTATTTTTAATATTGGGAAAAACTGGGAAAAGGTTAGAACGTCCTCTGTTGGTTATTACTATCTTTAGTGTCCCCGTTGAGATTTCCCTTTACATCCAATGCCAGAGAACAATGTCACAGTAATACAAATATAAACATACCTATTATCATGCAAATTGGAAGAAAAAAAATCAATGTACAAATCTTTGTTTTACAGATAGACAATTACTCATGATAAATAGTTCTCTGAGCACTATGGGTAAGCTAAAGAGATATATGGCTAAAACCGTACATACATATAAAAACTGTTTCAAATAACTTCTTTCACTTGCTCTTTTTCTGTCTATGTTAAATTTGTTTGATAAGTGGAAAGAAAAATCTGTTGATCTTATCAAAAATCCAGAGCTGTTGTGTATTCTCTGCACACTTCCTGTGTTATCTCAAAGGGCCCTCCTAGTTTTTATCTTCGATTACAAAATGATTAGCCTTTATGATGTACAGTGCCTTGAAAAGGTATTCATACCCCTTGAAAATGTCCACATTTTGTCATGTTAGAACTAAAAATGTAAACCTATTTTATTGGGATTGTATGCGATAGACCAACACAAAGTGGCATATAATTGTGAAGTGGAAGGAAATCGATAAATGGTTTTCAATTTTTTTACAAATAAAATATCTGAAAAGTGTGGCGAGCATTTGTATTCACCCCCCTTTAATCCAATACTTCTAATTAGTGGATTGTCTTCAGAAGTCACCTAATTAGTAAATAGAGTCCACCTGTGTATAATTTAATCTCAGTATAAATACTGTTCTGTGAAGCCCTCAGAGGTTTGTTAGAGAACCTTAGTGAACACAGAGCATCATGAAAGACAAGGAACACACCAGACAGGACAGGGATAAAGTTGTGGAGAATTTTAAAGCAGGGTTAGGTTAATTAAAAATACCCCAAGCTTTGAACATCTCACAGAGCACTGTTCAATCCATCATCCGAAAAAGGAAAGACTGCAAACCTACAAAGACGTAGTGCATTAATCAGAGAAGCAGCCAAGAGACCCATGGTGACTCTGGAGGAGCTACAGACATCCACAGCTCAGGTGGGAAAATCTGTCCACAGGACAACTATTAGTCCTGCACTCCACAAATCTGGCCTTTATGGAAGAGAGTGGAAATAAGAAAGCCATTGTTGAAAGAAAGCCAAAGGAAGTCCTATTTTGTGAGAAGCCATGTGAGGGGACACAGCAAACATGTGGAAGAAGGTGCGCTGGTCAGAAGAGACCAAAATTTAACTTTTTGCCCTTAAAGCAAAACGCTATGTGTGATGGAAAACTAACACTGCACATCACCCTGAACACACATCCCCACTGTAAAACATGGTGGTGGCAGCATCATGTTGTGTGGATGCTTTTCTTCAGCAAGGACAGAGAAGCTGGTCAGAGTTGATGAAAAGATGGATGGAGCCAAACACAGGGCAATCTTAAAAGAAAACCTGTTAGAGTTTGCAAAAGACTTGAGACTGGGGCGGAGATTCACCTTCCAGCAGGACAACGACCCTAAACATACAGCCAGAGCTACAATGGTTTAGATCAAAGCATATTCATGTGTTAGAATGGCCCAGTAAAAGTCCAGACCTAAATCCTATTGAGAATCTGTGGCAAGACTTGAAAATTGCTGTTCACAGACGCTCTCCATCTAATCTGACAGAACTTGTGCTATTTTGCAAAGAAGAATGGGCAAAAATTTCACTCTCTAGTTGTGCAAAGTTGGTGGAGACATCCCCAAAAAGACTTGCAGCTGTAATTGCAGTGAAAGGTGGTTCTACAAAGTATTGATTTGGGGGGGTGAATACCACACTTTTCATATATTTGTAAAAAAAAAATGTTGAAAACCATTTATCATTTTCCTTCCACTTTACAATTATATGCCACTTTATGTTGGTCCATCATATAAAATACATTTACGTTTTTGAATGTAACATGAAAAAATATGGAAAATGTCAAGGGGTATGAATACTTTTTCAATGCACTATAGAAGATCTGAGTGTGAGAGTGGCTGAGTAGTTTAGCAAAAGATAGTGGGCAGTAGATCACTTTTCAGAGTACAACTAAGCAGCCTTTGTCAGGCATATGGGGGGCAATACTGCCACCTCCCGAATGCCTGTTTTTTGTTTTGTTTTTTTCCCCCGAATTGCAGTTCTATATGGGACTAATGCTGTTCACCATGAGCCAATATTGACTTGAACGACCAAACCATGCATTGTGGCTGCAGCGTGTGAACAGCCTTCTCTGGCTGCGTTGCAGACTTTGGGCAGTCTGGGGGTAGAGAAACTATGGCTTAACCATCTGTTTTTACTGTCTTCTGACTGCCTGTGTGAGGCCTGAGTCTACAAAAGTGCTGTGTGTTGTCAGTTTACAAGAAGAATTAAGAGCCACATGTATTTTTAGCAGATCAACAGGTATTTTCTGTACTTTTAAAACATGGGGAACTCTGCATGTACTGCAAAAAAAATTCTGCTTTGACAAACACTTTAGGCTGGGTTCACACTATATTCCTATTCGGCTCACAGCAGGGACCCTTTCACCTTTTCAGGTCCGATTTCAGCCCGAATTTTTGGCTGAATTCGGACCTGCAAATTCCCACCGGAGCAGCATTGAAGATATGTTAACAGGCTCCATAGAGAGCGGGTCAAAATCTCCTGCTATTGCGAATTGGATGCGGGGAACCCACTCGCATCCAATAAGTAATAGTGCGAACCCAGCCTCAAAGTGCATGTTACCTCCTCAGCGGTTACATAGCATATTTCCATCTATCCCCTCCAAATGTTGAAGATGTTCTATGGACCTGGCTACCTTTCTGCACATTTTCTGGAACTGCCCTACAGTAACAGGCATTTTGGGGAGAACTCGTGTTTTATTTTCGCACTCACCACTATTTCAGTTCCACTGACTATCAACATTTGTATCCTGGGTGTGGTTCGCCCCCTGACACCTACTAGGGCACTCATTGAAGCGATTCAATAGTAAATTACTGCCAACGGAATATGGACTGGCAATGCATAAGATGATTATTTACTAATTAGGTGTAAAAGAGCCCAGTGAAGTTCTCTATCATTATTAGAGAAAAGCAGGAAAAAGCACAGTTTTGTGATCCCAAAAAGTTCTAAGTTTGTGCAGTAATAAAAAAAAATTTACTTAGAATACCGCATTTGCTATGCGTGATTAAACTAAAACACTTATTTGCATGAGTTGCAGACCACAATAAATTTAGAACAGATAAAGACAGATTTTACTAATACAAATTTGTATGCAGTAGCATTTAAGTGAACGTACTGTAGGCACACTTTACTAACATTTGCTAAAATCCAGGCAGGTATAAAAGACAAGTAATGCAACTATTTTTATTTATTTATTTCAGGTACTTCTATAGCGCCGTCAATTTACGCAGTGCTTTACATATACATTGTACATTCACATCAGTCCCTATCCTCAAGGAGCTTACAATCTAAGGTAAGTATGTAATCATTATTACAACGTTACATGTATTCTTTGTTTAATTCAAACAGTGTAAGTGCCTGAATTTGCATTCTATCAGTCTCTTGCAGTACCTGCACCTGTACAGCAGCACTCAAAGGAAGAGGTGGCAGAAACAGCACAAGGATCCAATCAGGTGTGCTGCATACAGTCACAGGGTGTGTTCACACCTGGAGCAGCCCTCGTCACCCCTATTGTAAAGTGAAGGCAGAACAGGGGTTTTCTATGTTAACTTTTAATCTCAGGTGGCTGGACCATTTTTTCATATATATATATATATATATATATATATATATATATATATATATATATATATATATATATTTTTTTTTTTTTTTTTTTTTTTTTTTCCCCCATTCTTAATGTACAGCTTTCAGAGTTTGTAAAATACCCCCTTCCAAACCATACATTTTCTGAAAGTACTAGTAGATAATAAAAATTATGCTATTGGTTTTATAGGTCCCATGATATTTACACGAAATGTTTTTAAAAATGATACTTTTGATACAAATGCATTAAAGCGGAGTTTTACCCAAAAGTGGAACTTCCACTGATTTGTCTCCCCCCCCCCCCCTCAGGTGCCACACTTATCACCTTTTGGGGGGAGGGGATACCTGTCTTTGAGTCCGGGGCCATGGTCCATGATGTTACCGCTCAGCTCCCTCCTCCTCCCCCTGCTGCCGAGCCAGTAGGAGAGAGGAGCAGAGCCTCGCGCATGCGCAGTAGGGTTCCCGGCGTAAAGCCATAAGGCTACACTGCCGGGTTCCCTTACGCGCAATGGCGGCGGCATGCACCCGACTGCTGATGGAAACAGCCAGCAGCTGCAGCATGTGTAGCTGCCTGCTTTTAATTTTTGTAGCGGTGGGCAGAACACCGCTTTAAAATCACGCAAACACAACATAATATTCCTCCTATATCCAAAGTATTAGGCATCATTTTCACTAGTGCGATTTCTCCTGCGTCTGCCACTGGGCTGCAACACGACAACAGAAATCACATTATTCGCTAGGGTGCCCATTCACATCAATGTTACATGGTGCAGCATATTGCACTTTTGGCCCCCTAGACTTCAATGGGAATGTAGAAAAAAATGCATCTACATGTGTTTTTGGCAAGGTTTTGCATTTAACAACCAGTTTCTTCCTACAAAAATTTGCATGAAGCATGAAAATGCATAAAAAATTAGCTGAAAAATGCATGATTTGGCAGCAGCACAGGTTTAAATGCAGGCTAAAACTGTATTGCGTTACTAAATAACAAATATTTAATGAATTTTAAATGTTGCTTTTTTGTGAAGTGTTGAACATCAAAAGATATGCAAAACTGTAAATAAGTAGCTTACACTAAAAATCGTGAGGCTGACTTCACACCTAAGTTTTGTGGTAATGGCGCGTTGTATACTGCGATAAAATGATACGGGCATGGATTTTATGGCAGTGCAGCAAATTACACCTTACAGCAACGCACTGTCACACAGAGTTGAATGCATGTACTTTTAAAACGTTTTTTTTATATACATAATATAACATCCCTTTTTTTTTGGCATCTCTCTTTTTTTTGCATTTATTAGGATTCTATAGGCCCGTGGGGACTTGGTGATATCTGTTGTGCTTTCTCTGTGACTAGTGGATGAACCTTCTTTGCTGCCGCCCCTCCAGAAGACATCCTACATAAAGAAAGCTGTTTTCCAATTGTGAGTGCATGTATATGCTTTATGATTATTCAATGTGACGTTACAATTAAACATTTTTGTTTGGTAAATATACTGATTTATACAGTGGGGACTGAAAGTATTCAGACCCCCTTAAATTTTTCACTCTTTGTTATGTTGCAGCCATTTGCTAAAATCATCATCAAGTTCATTTTTTTCCTCATTAATGTACACACAGCACCCCATATTGACAGAAAAACACAGAATTGTTGACATTTTTGCAGATTTATTAAAAAAGAAAAACTGAAATATCACATGGTCCTAAGTATTCAGACCCTTTGCTCAGTATTTAGTAGAAGCACCCTTTAGATCTAATACAGCCATGAGTCTTTTTGGGAAAGATGCAACAAGTTTTTCACACCTGGATGAGGGGATCCTCTGCCATTCCTCCTTGCAGATCCTCTCCAGTTCTGTCAGGTTGGATGGTAAACGTTGGTGGACAACCATTTTTAGGTCTCTCCAGAGATGCTCAATTGGGTTTAAGTCAGGGCTCTGGCTGGGCCATTCAAGAACAGTCATGGAGTTGTTGTGAAGCCACTCCTTCGTTATTTTAGCTGTGTGCTTTCCCTCGATTGCCACCAGTTGTCCTGTCCCTGCAGCTGAAAAACACCCCCACAGCATGATGTTGCCACACATACCGCTTATAATTAAGGCCAAAAAGTTCTATCTTGGTCTCATCAGACCAAAGAATCTTATTTCTCACCATCTTGGAGTCCTTCAGGTGTTTTTTTTAGCAAACTCCATGTGTGCTTTCACATGTCTTGCACTGAGGAGAGGCTTCCGTCAGGCCACTCTGCCATTAAGCCCCAACTGGTGGAGGGCTGCAGTGATAGTTGACTTTCTACAACTTTCTCCGATCTCCCGACTGCATCACTGGAGCTCAGCCACAGTGATCTTTGGGTTCTTCTTTACCTCTCTCACCAAGGCTCTTCTCCCCCGATAGCTCAGTTTGGCCGGACGGCCAGCTCTAGGAAGGGTTCTGGTTGTCCCAAACGTCTTCCATTTAAGGATTATGGAGGCCACTGTGCTCTTAGGAACCTTAAGTGCAGCAGAATTTTTTTGTAACCTTGGCCAGATCTGTGCCTTGCCACAATTCTATATCTGAGCTCTTCAGGCAGTTCCTTTGACCTCATGATTCTCATTTGCTCTGACATGCACTGTGAGCTGTAAGATCTTATATAGACAGGTGTGTGGCTTTTCTAATCAAGTCCAATCAGTATAATCAAACACAGCTGGACTCAAATGAAGGTGTAGAACCATCTCAAGGATGATCAGAAGAAATGGACAGCACCTGAGTTAAATATATGAGTGTCACAGCAAAGGGTCTGAATACTTAGGACCATGTGATATTTCAGTTTTTCTTTTCTAATAAATCTGCAAAAATGTCAACAATTCTGTGTTTTTCTGTCAATATGGGGTGCTGTGTGTACATTAATGAGGAAAAAAATGAACTTAAATGATTTTAGCAAATGGCTGCAATATAACAAAGAGTGAAAAATTTAAGGGGGTCTGAATACTTTCTGTTCCCACTGTATATGTATTGCAGAGCTTCTTTGGAACCATCGGATGTCAACCCCCTGAGGAAGACAAAGCAGTTGAAACCCATCGGGTGTCTGTTGATGGTGTATCTGTTTACCAAATTTGCACATTAGTGCTCTAGTCACAAACTTGTATATTATACAAATTTTAGCTTTTGTGTTACCAAGCACTTCTATGTTGTATTATATTGTCCCTGTTTTTTAGGGTTTAATTTAATGTTGTCCCAATAAAATTATTTTTTTAGATAACATTTTTTGTATAGTGTCGATACTCATACTTTTATTGGCATTGGAAAGTCCCAATTCCTCATTGTCCTCCCCACTGTGGGTTTTCATATAGCATTAGATGGATTTGATACCAGGTTGATTTTGGGGTACAGGAATATACTGTATATATAGGGACACAACTAGGAGTCAATCATGTACATGTGCTGACAATGTAAATGGCAGGAGAAAAGAGTTAGATAAATCATCCCATTAGACTGTTGTTGCTCCTTTACAATTCAGTCGGAGGCTGGGGGCAGGATGCGTGACATAGCCGTTTTGTTTTCTTGCAGTAGAGAAAGTCAGGTTACCAGGCTTGCTGAGCTGTGTTCATCTCCGGACTGGATGTACAATAATACAAATCCCTTAACAGGCAAGACAGCTTCCACATAGGCTATTCAATATTATATTTCGTTTTTTTTCCTGCAGTTCAACTTTAAGCAAGTTATAATTATTCTCACTACACATTCTTGCCTGCATTCAACATCAGGGTATGGGAGGTCTCCAAAATAGAAACCTACAAATGAGATAAAGCGTATAGCTACACACAGCCGGTATAATTTTATACCGTGTTTAATCATTTCTTGCTGCCTTTTATGACTCTATATGGACTATATTATAGGAAATGTAATTCACACATGCTGTTTTTCATTCAGAGAAAAATACAGATGAGAAGACAGCAGTGCAGCAAGCCAAATCTTCATTCAGATCCCGGGTCTGTGGACGCCACTATAATTGAGAGACATTCTCCACCAGATAACTGCAGACTTCCATTTTCCTTTCAAATAATAGCTCTTCCGAAACGCTTCCAACGAAAACATTATATGTTCTTTAACTTACAAGCTGACTGCCTTGAGCTGAATTTCCAACAGATTACACAGTTTTTTGCTTTCATGTGCCAGAGTGCAGTTTATAGACCCACATTGCTCAGAGCTTTTAAACATGTAAGCTTGTTTCACAATATTTCCGTTCAAACAAATTCTGTTTAAAGAAAAAAAAAAAAAAAAAAAAAAAAGCTCAATGTAAAGTAATAATGAGGTAGATGATGGAGGGGGGGCTATCTGAAAATAAAAGAAGTCCATGGATGCCCATAAGGACCTATCCACGTATTTGCATGTACTCTTGCCTTGGTGCTAGCTTGCTAGAGACTGTCTCTATTGGCACTCCTATGGTACATACAGTATTTTGTACCCGCAAATCTGTATCATTTCCACAGAACATCTCACCAATCATGACTCCAATAGTTCCTGCTGTGCCCTCACTAACAAGGCTATAATTACTGCCATCATTTCCTGTACTATAACCAGCTTTAATGGAATCAATCCAATGCCACAGCCTTCAGAGAATAATTAAATGATTTCCAGTGTGTTACCCTCATACTGTCACAACTAACAGTGTTACCCACATATTGCCACCACTGCTAGTATGTTGCCACAATTTGTAGAGCGTTTCCTGTCTATTGTCATATTCACCCATCTATAATCATGGTAGTTGGTGGTGCTATCTAAAGCTGACCATACACTATACAATCTGTACCATAGCTCTACAATTTCCTTTGGATTTATCAAAACTACACAATCTGTCCTAAACAACCCTTTCAATTAGGCACAGCCCTAGCTGATGGTTGATCCAAAGGAGATTGTACAATCAAATGCAATAGTTTTAGTAAATATAAACTGCTCAATATCTTTTTTTTCATCAGCGGTATATAGCAGTCTTGTGACTTCTATTAGTGTCTGGTTAAAGCTTGTAGGAGGAGTTTTCATTCTCCCATGATTGTCCTATGAGTCTGCATGACCCCTGACTCTCTGCCTGGACAGTGCCGATTGGCCCTGTGCTGATTACATGCACTCTCTAGCAATACACACCAAACTGAGCATGTGCAGCTTGTCCCCTAGCCTCTGTTCTTTCAGGAGATGAATTAGGGACTGTGGAAGAAGAGGAGGAATAGAGAAGACAGGTTCAGATAGCCTTTTTACACAATGCAGAGGATTAACCCCTTAGGTTCCACTGTGAGCATAACAAGCATGCTGTACTGTATATACAGACTGATTTTACTGTTTTGGGTTTAGTAACACCTAATGGTTTGAAAGGATAAATCACAAATTTCTAAACCTGCACATGTCAGGGTTTCTTTGTAGAAGCTCTTTGTCGAAGCAGAACACATTTACATTGAGCAGCCTACTATCAGTAAATAAATAACCATTGGTACCTAAGATGTGGTAACAAGGTATTCCATTAAAGCACTTGCAGTGGGGAACCCCCATAATGCACATTAAATGTTCATTTAGTCTAGGGCATGGGTGCTCAACCTGTGGCCCTCTAGCTGTTGTGGAACTATACGTCCTATCAGGCATTGCAAGCCGCTGATAGTTAAAAGTATGACTCCCAAAGGCAGAGGCATGATATGACCAGCGTCAGCCCGTGCATTGTGGGCACACAGACGCCGCCCCCCTATCCCTGCGCCCGGCCCCTTTCAGGACGCCGGATGCATGGACTCCTATGGTGGGGGGCAGGAGGGGGTGTATTTTTTTTTTTGAAGCACCTGATTAGAGCCAGAGGCTCTAATAGGCTTCAAAAAAGGGTGGGATCGGGGCGCAGAGAGTGCGCCCTGATCCCATCCAATTGTGTGACCATAGCGAATGAATATTTGCTATTTTCACACCGCATTGAGGCCTGTTTCCTGATTGGCCAAAGCGCCAGACATCCCTATTGGATGCTCAGCGCTTTTGGGACAGAGCGGAGGAAGCTGAAAAGTGGAGACACCGGAGAAGAGGACACCTTACCAAGGTAAGCGCCAGTCCTCCTGCACGGGGTGTCCCGTGATCCATCCGTGGAGGGGAGGGTGTGAGCGGGCTGGGGTGTCCCGTGATCCATCCGCGGGGGGGTGGGGGGTGGGAGCGGGGTGTCCCGCAATCCATCTGCAGGGACACCTAAGTGATTGACAGCGGCCCCAGATGACTGATGGTGCCTGTAGTCCCAAATACCACAATCAGGTGACTGAGGTTACATGTAGGGAGAACTTCATGTAACCGGCAAGGAAAAATACAGGAGGATGCAGCTGTAAACAAGTATTAATGTGAGTCTTTCTGCACTGTTTTACAAGAAATGTTTGATCGTGCCATTTTAATCCATAACGAGTTTTAAGTGAAATTACAAGGTTTTGGTACTACTTTAAAAGATTGAACTTTTAG
The DNA here is from genome assembly GCF_042186555.1 of Aquarana catesbeiana. NCBI lineage: Eukaryota > Metazoa > Chordata > Amphibia > Anura > Ranidae > Aquarana > Aquarana catesbeiana. The sequence goes on from NC_133327.1 coordinate 58,878,865, forward strand.
AATTAAATTTTAGAATTAAATTGTAGCTTTGGTTTACATGTACATTAATGCTTTCCAAAATAAATGAGTAAGGCAGCCTGTATTTTTTGCCGAGCGTATGCCTTGATCAAACATACATATGTAAACAAGCTGTAATGAAGCAAATATATTAAAAGTGAATATAGAAAAAAAAAAAAAAGTTCACTTCAATGTAAAGATCAGAAGCTCTCAAACAAAACATTCAGACAAAATACACAACTATATATCTGATAGAAATGCATTTTATTTACATACCAGTTATAAAATGCACATGTGGCTGGAGTAGGTTACTCACTTCAATAACACAGCTGTGTCACCTCACTTCAACTTTTCCACTACCAGAAATCACAGAGCCATCGCAGGGTGCCAAGGGTTAGTACTGCCTAGCTGCCCAATGCTGACCATGAAAAAGGGACACGAAGCTTCAATTTGGTATTTTCAGAACTTGCCACTGGATTAAGTCAGCTACTGCTAACTTCCTTCTGAAAAAAAGCTTGTTGACTGGTTGTCATGCTGATCCTTTGGCATTTATACCTTATAAGCCACGGACCTGAAACAAGTATGCAGCAAGTAATGCCAAAGCTACTTATCTACATACATGGGTTGATTACTCAAAAAGCATAGATGCCACAGGACAGCCAGGTATATTGCATTATTAAAAAGAGGTCAGCAATGGCAGGCTATCTTTTGCCGCTAGCCGCCTCCTTCCTCAATATTCAGTGCTACACAAAGCTTGTGCTCTTCCGCTCTAGTGCATAATGCAAATCTGTGAGCCACCTGACTCTCACTCTTATTTCAACAGTTTTTAAGAGAAAGCCTGAATAATTGCACTGAGCCACTGCGGGCTCCATCGAGTGGCTAGTTTACAATTTACATGCAATATAATAAAAAATATGGGAAAACAAGCTTCACAATTTCAGTACCAGCACCAAATTACCCCTTTATTACCAGATAATACTGTGTTATATTTTTTTTTTGAGAAACCTAAGAAATTGCTTTTGCTGATATTTAATAATCACTGTTTTTTTTTTTAATTATTATTTTGTACTATAAAAATGAAAACAAAAAATGCCTGGGCAGTATGAAAACCCCCAAAATGACCTCTTTTTGGAAAGTAGCCACCTCAAGGCGACTATTTTTTTGAACTTTTTTTTAAATCAAGAAGCATGTCTGTTTTGAAGGGTTAAACACAGAGCTCAGTAATAGTGTTCTGGATACAATAAATGTATTCAGTTTTCTCCTGATTTTGTAATACCGGATCAGGGTTTGGAGGCTTCAGAGAGTCATGGGTGGGACAAAGCCTTCAATCCTGTGTCCAGCTCCCATTGGGAACCTGCAGAAGACCTACTGACAGGGCCATCTTTAATATTGATTGGACCCTGGGCAAACATTTTCTTGGGCCCTCCTGAATCCACTTGTCAACTACTTTCAGGCAGTGTAGGCTCAAGGGGCAACTGCTTTGGGCCCCACAACAATGACCGGGCCCGGGGCAGCTGCCCCTTTTGCCCTGTCTTAAAGACAGCCCTGCCTATTGAGGAGGCCAGGACTGGGCTCATATAGCAAAGAGCTGTAATTATAGGCCGAGTGAGCCAGTAAAATCCAGAGGGCCAGGAGAAGCTGGGTGAGATGGTCTGAGGAACCAGCGACAAGAGCAGTAGTGCTGCTGAAGAGAGACGTGGCTCAGCATTTTCCATGACCTGATTTGCTGTGTGAAACCGAAACCTCTGCATTGTGAAAAACCGATGTAAAGGAGGTTAATTTGACTTCTGTGTAATTAAACAGCCCTAAAACTAAAGTTCGAATTGGTGTGGACTCACAACAAAATGCTACTACCATTGAGCTAAACAACCCCTACATGATAAGACATACACTGGTAGAAAAAGGGTTAAAGCTAACTAAACAATTTAATCTGTAGAAAGTAGGGTTTAATTATGCTTTAGAGACACTATAATCCAAATTTTAGAAGTGTAATTCCTATATCTTACAGTACATCTTTTGCAGTGCCAGTTTCGTTTTTAAGATTTTGAAATATAATAACTTTTAAGAAAAAAGAAATGGCTTTCAAAACACATTTACCAATAGACTGCACAATAGTGGGTGGTGGGTCTAGAAAGACTGTCAACTGACCTACCTCTTCATCTAAAGATTTCTTCCTCACACTAATACTTTAAGACCAGCTGTCCATCCATTTTGACACACGACCGCAATCAGAATAAAGTACTTAACAGAATAACATCCCTAAAAAGGTAATTCAATTGATTGTCTCAAAAAAAAAAAAATGCACATCTCTAAAGGTCCAAATTTTGAAGAAAAGTATCCATACTCCTCCTGATTGAATATGGTAAAGATAAAGGCTAAAAAGGAAACTATGGAAGCCAGGTTGGCAAGCAGAGTTATGCTATTCCCTAGCCAATTTTTGATAGAGCTTTTTTTTTGTTTTGTTTACTTCATGTTGGCAGTGCAACTAGGTAAATCTCATAACGGAGATCTGTGCCAGGTAAAACCTTTAACTTACTGACTGGCATAGAACTCTGCTAAGGAACACAGGAGCGGTAATTGCAGAAGCAAATACGGCAAATAAGTTTAAGCAAAAGTCTGGCGCATAGGGATGGAATGACTGCACTTCAGTGCTGATCAAGGAAACATGGTAACTGTAGATGCAGCATTTTACAATTATTAACTTGTATATGCATCCTTCTAATGCATTCTCATTTGGCAAAGTGGAAATATCTAGAGCCTGTACAAGCATTAGTAAAAATATATTTAAATTCTTAATCTTTACGAATTGCAAATTTTAGCTTATATAGTGCTGCAAACAAAATTGTCAAAACGAATACACTGTATATGTTGCTAGCTAAGAGCCGGTTCACACTGAGGCAGCACGACTTGCAGCGCGACTGCCTCAGGCGACCTGTACACGACAGCAGCGGCGACTTGCAAAACGACTTCTATATAGAAGTCAATGCAAGTCGCCTCAAGTCGCCCCCAAAGTAGTACAGGAACCTTTTACTAAGTCGGAGCAACTTGAATTGCTCCTATTAGAACGGTTCCATTGTACAGAACGGAACGCGACTTGTCAGGCGACTAAGTCGCCTGACAAGTCGTCCCAGTGTGAACCGGCTCTAAATGGACTGTGATCTTTATTCGGCAACAAAAGATGTTCCAAGCTATAAAGGCACACTGTCTGGATATTGATTAAATTGGTGTTTTGTTAGAGATTAATTGGATATTTAATTAAAATTACATCTGAAGCCCTTAGAATGATGTTTGTTGGGCTGAAGCTGTCCATTTAGCGCTGTTAAAGAAAAACAAAGGTGGCGTCATTTAAAGGGCTTCTTCACACAGTTCTGGAGAAGCAAGGCAAAATACAATTCTTTTTTATGGTGCCATCTTGCACCAACATTGTAAGGATAGAGGTAAAATAAAAGCAAAATGAAAGGCGAGGGCGGGAGATAGTGTTGCAGCTCAACACAATTTTTTATATGACGCCATGTAATTATGCAAATATATGTGCTATGGTGTGCTTATGAGAAACAACAAAACTTTCATATTTTTTTTTTTTTTTTTTTTTATTTCCAAATCCAGACATACTGATCAGAAGTTTAAAGCCAAGAACCTACATGTGATCAGTTGTTTTACTGGTATTGCCAAACAACTTTTAGACTTGCACTGCTCTGAGCCGATTGGGCCTCTTTTGCCACTCTTGATAACCCAATGCTTTAAATTGGCTTACAAAGCAGGCCCACTTGAAACCTTGGGGTGTTCAAAAGCCGAATGTAAGCCCAAGACGAACAGCTTCTATGAGCACCTAGTGTCTTGTAGATGCCGACCCAACAATTGACCGATTTACAGTCCAAACAGAACTCTTGATCAGCAGAGGAAAGAAAGAATGAGCACATTTAGAGGCTTCACACCTTCTCTTAAAGTTGATTGCCTCATTAACAAGCTTAAAGGAACCTAATATTGATAAAAACACAGAGGGGTTGATTTACTAAAACTAGAGAGCGCAAAATCTGGTGCAGCTCTGGTGCTGTGATTATACATAGTGGTAGCTGATCTGCGGGTCCCGCGATACGATGTCTGCCGGCCCCCGTCGATCATTCGGTACAGGGGCAGAATAGCAGTCTGCCTATGTAAACAAGGCAGATTGCTGTTCTGTCAGGAGGGAAAGCATGGATCCTGTGTTCCTGCCAAGCAGGAATTAGGATCCAAGCCTTCCTCTAATAAAAGCACCTCCCACACTGTACAAAAACACAGGCTAGGCACACAGTTACCCTTTGATCGCCCCTTCCCAGTCAGTGTCATGCATATTTTTAGCACTGATCACTGTATTAGTGTCACTGGTTCCCAAAAAAGTGTCAAAAGTGTCAGTTAGTGTCCGATTTTGTCCGCCACAATATCGCAGTATAAGTCGGTGATCGCTGCCATTACTAGTAAACAAAAGAAAATGTAACAAAAATATGTAGCAGAATACATATTGGCCTAAATTGATGATGAAATTAGATGTTTTAAATTTTTTATCAGATATGTTTTATAGCAGAAAGTAAAAAAATATTTTTTTCTTGTTTAAAATGGTCGGTCTTTTTTTGTTTATAGCGAAGCAAATTAAAACTGCAGAGGTAATCAAATACCAACAAAAGAAAGCTCTATCAAAAGGACATACATTTTATTTGGGTACAGCGTTGCATGACTGCACAATGGTCAAAGTAACGCAGTGCTGCATCGCAAAAAATGGCCTGGTCAGGAAAAGGGGGGGGGGGTAATTTTCCGAGGATCAAGTGGTTGAGAAATGCGAGGCTAAAGAATTATTTTTAAGGACTCACAGCTTATGCAGAGTTTCCTTTTTCATGACTCTAGCATTCCAGTTGGGTTAGGACCAAGACCTGCAAAGGCAGTCAAGGGCAACGAGAACTAAAGTGGGAACCTCAACTCCAGAACATATACAGTCATGAAACCAAAATCATCATTGTACCCGGTAAAATCTTCTTGTACAAAGAGTTTTATTGAAAATATATATCAACAGAATAGTACAAAACAGTGATGGATACATCATGAATTAACAGGTATAAGACTGCCGGAATCCGGCAGGTAGAACTGATGTTCAAGAATTTAAACCTGGTCTCAGGCAGCTCAAGGCCGAGTCCAGGCTACATATTAAGGAGAGTCTTCATCTCATGTTTACTAGCATAGCGGTACACTGCAAACACAGAACATTATGTTTGCAAACACTCTTAAACCTTTAAAGGATGCATAGCGAGATGTTATTGTAATACGTAACATTGCATTAATAAAAAACCAGGTAAAATCTTCAATATCATATATGCTTATAACAGTGTTTTGTTTTTTTTTTTTTAAACAAAAGTTATAAACGGACAAAACTAAAAAAATAGGAAATTGTATGCTGAAATGCCATTGCTCTATATAGCATGCCACACAATGAATTATTGCTTCAAATAACCATGTGTGCTAAATGTATTTAGAGTTATTCCTAATGAATTAAAACAAGATGGCCAGGCAACTAAAATGTATCAGCTATGGCAGTCTTGGTACACCAGGGCACATAGAAAACAATTCTTTTCTTTGTGCCATGTTCACACCATACATGTGCAGCTGTGTGAAAATAAACATAGATCAATGAACATGGTGTGAATAAACTCTAAAAGTGGACCTGTGTTCCTAAACAGCAGACAGGCATGTATACAAAATGCCTAAAGCCCCTACACCTTTCTCAGTAATGATCCATCATAACGATAAGGGAAGGTGTCACTGACAAGTGTAACAAAGTGTAACTAAAACAATTTTTTTAGTTTTAAATAGAATGAAGAGAGATTAGAACACCTTTCAGATTGTTATTGCAGTCTGTGCCCCCATTAGGGAGATTCACCTTCTATATCGGTCCTGATTACTGTTATCATCAAGAGTAAAATTGAAAGAAAATCCCATATTTGAGGTTTTCACTAGAACCAGAATAGAGGGGAAATCGTCCAATGGGAGACTAGTTCTGGTGAACCTGGTGACTACCAGGGATTTATTTACTCTTATGGCTATAGGACAGGAAGTGTAGCCCCTGCCCATATGGACAAACCTATGGGAGAAAAAAAAAACTGACAGAGGTTATAACCCTCCCTTTCTCGATCTCCAAAAAAAAAAAAAAAATTTGTTCTAGTTCTTTAAGTCACTTTTTGTATATTAAAGCTCCTACGGAGCAGTACAAGACACAAGACTACAAATGCATGCATTGTTGCTCTCTTTTATTGAGCATTTAAAGCTAACACAGATTTACTTTAGGAAGACACCTTGAGGGTAATTAAAACCTCTGACTAAATACGAACTGGAAGCATTTCACTACCTCCATCTACAGCAGAATGAATTACCATCCTTCTATGATCTATGTAGCAGAAGCCTACTGTAACCCCATCTGCAGTGTAAGCTCACCAACAAATGGTTAAATCCTAAATATTTGCTGCAGCCAATGAGTCTGACAGTAAATTAAGGCGAAGGCCAAAACAGTGAGCAATGCTCATAAACCATAATTGCTGTGGAATAAAACATGAGGAGCTTGAGGAGAATAAAAATCTCTCAAATCCTTGACTTCTAATAATAAGAACTCACACAGCTTTACATTCTGTAAGGAAAGGAAACCAGCAAAAAGAAAAATCCTGGATGTTCTGTAGTCGAGGTAAAAAAAAAAAAAAAAAAGTGTAATATAATTAAATTTATCCTGAATTTTAACAGCTACAACATTACTACAATTATGTTTTTATGTGTATCATTTTTCCTAAAAAAAAATAACTAAGTAAATAAAAATATCCATCTCCACCACAAGACTTGTTTATTTATTTTCTTTGAATGTTCCGAAGTGCAGCAATACCATATATTGTATCACTTAGTAGTATACAAGTACAAGGTTTTCTTTTACTTTAAGGCATCTTTTTTTCAACCAGGGTTCAGTAAAACCCTGGGGTACATCCTGTTGCTAGAGCAATGAGTAGTGATTGGTTGTTTTCCAGCCTCTGTAGTTCCTGCACCAATGGCCTGTTGTGGGAACTATAGAGACACTCCTCCCATTTCTCAGGTAAGCAGCGACTGATCACCAATGACGATGAGCTGTCTCTAAGCAGGATATTCTTCCCACTGACAACCAATGTAAGAGGATCCTTCCTCTACTCCCTCGAATGTAAGGGGGCCTTTCCTCCACTGGCCACAAATGAAAGGGAGTCCTTCTCTCACTGACCACAAATGTAAGGGGACCCTACTAGCTCTGGTCACCAATGTAAGGCAGTCCTCTTCCCACTGACCACAAATGAAAGGGGACCCTACTGTGATAGACTCACCCAGGACAGAGGCTTTTGGAGGGGACTGAATGCTAGCCTCTTGCCTACCGACTATGGGCCCTGAGGGAGCTACAAGCATTTAGGAGGTTATTCTGTTATTTAATGCAATGACATTATTAAGGAGGCCATGATGGTCTCTGCCAGCTTCAGACTCAGTGGACAGATGTAAAGTGCCTTGCAAAAGCATTCATACCCCTTGAAATGTTCCACATTTTGTCATGTTACAACCAAAAGCGTAAATGTATTTTATTGGGATTTTATGTGATAGACCAACACAAAGTGGCACATAATTGTGAAGTGGAAGGAAAACTATAAATGGTTTTCAACATTTTTTACAAATAAATGTGAAAAGTGTGGTGTGCATTTGTATTCAGCCCCCCTGAGTCAATACTTTGTAAAACCACCTTTTGCTGCAATTACAGCTGCAAATCTTTTTGGGGATGTCTCTACCAGCTTTGCATATTTAGAGAGTGACATTTTTGCCCATTCTTTGCAAAATAGCTTAAGCTCTGTCAGATTGGATGGAGAGCGTCTGAACAGTAATTTTTAAGTCTTGCCACAGATTCTCAATTTAATTTAGTTCTAGACTTTGACTGGGCCATTCTAACACATGAATATGCTTTGATCTAACACATCCCATTGTAGCTCTGGCTGTATGTTTAAGGTCGTTGTCCAGCGGGACGGTGAACCTCCGCTCCAGTCTTTTACAGACTAACAGGTTTTCTTCTAAGATTGCCCTGTGTTTGGCTCCATCCATCTTCCCATCAACTCTGACCAGCTTCCCTGTCCCTGCTGAAGAAAAGCATCCCCACAACATGATGTTGCCACCACCATGTTTCACAGTGGGGATGGTGTGTTCAGGGTGATGTGCAGCGTTTGTTTTCCACCACAAATTGCGTTTTGCTTTTGGGGCAAAAAGTTCAATTTTGGTCTCATCTGACCAGAGCACCTTCTTCCACATGTTTGCTGTGTCCCCCCACATGGCTTCTCACAAAACAGGACTTCCTTTGGCTTTCTTTCAACAATGTCTTCCTTCTTGCCACTCTTCCATAAAGGCCACATTTGTGGAGTGCATGACTAATAGTTGTCCTGTGGACAGATTCTCCCACTTGAGCTGTGGATCTCTGCAGCTCCTCGAGAGTTACCATGGGCTTCTTGGCTCCTTCTCATATTAATGCTCTCCTTGCCCGGTCTGTCAGTTTAGGTGGATGGCTATGTCTTGGTTTGCAGTTGTGCATTACTCTTTCCATTTTCGGATGATGGATTGAAAAGTGCTCCGTGGGATGTTCAAAGCTTGTTTTATTTTTTTAACCTAACCCTGCTTTAAAATTCTTTACAACTTTATCCCTGACCTGTCTGGTTTGTTCCTTGGCCTTCGTGATGCCGTTTTTTTGTTCACTAATGTTCTCTAACAAACCTCTGAGAGCTTCACAGCAATTGGTTCCTCTAGATTTTAGTTAGGGGTATCAGAGTAAAGGGGGTTGAATACAAATTCACGCCACACTTTTCAAATATTTATTTGTAAAAAATGTTGAAAACAATTTATCATTTTCCTTCTACTACACAATTATGTGCCACTTTGTGTTGGTCTATCACATAAAATCCCCAAAAAATACATTTAAATTTTTGGTTGTAACATGACAAAATGTGGAAAGTTTTAAGGGGTATGAATATTTTTTCAAGGCACTGTATGTGAAAAGAAAGCTGGTTAATAAAATCTGGAAAGCCCTGCGTCTCCTGTTGTCTACTAGACGGAGGAGGGGGGAGGTTACGGTTTGTATTGGCTATTGTGCTAAACAGTTTAAAAATAAACAGTTCCAGTTTTGCAGCCAAACAAGTCCTACCTAGTTCTTGGTTGCAATAGGCGGCTATAATATCTGATATCTATGTTCAGACTGGAGGAAGCGGAATACTGATGGAAGCACTCAAGTGGAGTGTGGGAGGAGGCTGTCAAACCTAACTCTGGTCACCAATGTAAGGCAGTCCTTCTCCCACTGACCACAAATGCAAGGATGCACTACACTGGCTGCCAATATAAGGGGGTATTGATCTATTGATCACAAATATACAGTAAGTGGGCTCAACCCCGACTACCCATGTAAAGGGGCACAACACTGACCACCCACGTAAGGAGACAGGTCTCCACTGATCGCCAATGTAAAGGAACACTACACTGACCAAAAATGTTAGGGGGCAACTTTTCCAATGACTATCCATAAAAGGGGACATTTCTCCACCAATCACCATTATAAGAGAGCATTACACTAACCAGAAATGTCACAAAATGTAAGCAGGCTCATCCACTGACCACTTCTGCAAGAGCAGTGCAATTTTTACTGTCTCTGTTTCTTTTCTGTCCTTTAATTATTATAAATAATTTCCTAATTATTACCAAACATATTTTAGTACACTGGAGCGGGGGTGTTGAAAATATGCCACAATAAAATTAAAGTTGAAAAAAAAAAAATCTAAAACTTACTTATGCCAATTTATGGTTCCCTGTAGAGATACAGATGTTTAAGAGGGATCCCCTAAAGCCGGCCATAGACTGTTCGAATCTCAGTAGTTGATAGGTGGGTTTTTTTTTGTTTTGAAACTTTAAAATGCTCTCCTCTCTCTGACAATTATCACATGCCTTGGGGTTGCTAGCATTGGATAAGCAGTTAAATTTGCCTTCCATGAGTAGGGCTGTTCAGGACTTTAAGAGAAGGCTCAATTTGCCTCAGCTGGGGATATATAATGTTGGTGTCTGGAAGTCAGATTAAGCAAGTCTATTTTTTTTTTTTTTTTTTTTTTTTGGAGAAGCAAGAGACTGCAATCCTGTGCAATAACTCTTTTTGTGCTTTCTTTCCCAGAGAACCAGCAAATCCTGGGTGCAATGCTACCTACAGACAGCAAGAAGAATATAGCAGGGCCATAAATATTTTCTTAGGGGTCAATGGTGTGCACTATTAGAGCAAAGAAGGACCTCAATGGATGGCGTAAATAAACCACTGTCTGCAATCTTTGTATCATGGCTTCTAAAAATTCCAGGCTCCAGTGGTCATCTATTTGAATACCTAGAAAAGTCCTGAACAGGTATGCGGTCTTCAGCCTTCATTTCCATTCACAATTTTTACATTTGACTAAAGATACATTCATAAAGATATTTATTTATATATTTTTAATTTATTTATTATATATACAGTGGAACCTTAGATTACGAGCATAATCCGTTCCAGGAGAATGCTTGTAATCCAAAGCACTCACATATCAAAGCAAATTTCCCCATAGAAGTCAATGGAAACGAAGATAATTCATTCAGCATTGACTTCTATTGTATGCAGTACCGCATTTGGCCAGAGGTGGGGGGGTGCCGGAGTGACTCGGAAATACTTGGAGACCGCTCTGATGGACTTGGAAAGGTTAGGAAGCACTCGGGAACCGAGTATTTCCGAGTGCATTCCGAACGTCACCGGCGCCCCCCCCCCCCCCCTGGCCAAATGCGGTACTGCACACCGCAGAGGCTTGAGGCTACATTTAGTTCTCCTCAACATTCAGCTTATCAAAACGTTCTTTCAGCTTTCAAGGGAATAATAATGCTATGTCCGCTAACTGTTATATACTTCTTTTTTAGCCTTACCATAAAATGTTTATTTAATGCTATACTAATAGCAGCCTATTGTTTAAAGAGACACTGTCACTTTATCCTGCATGGTAAAGGTGACCGTGTCTCTGAAAAAAGCTACTTCACACCATACTCAACTCAGCAATCCACCGCTGCTCCTCTGCAGTCTACATTAGAATAAGCTGTGCCAGGAACAATGATGTCACCCAACCGGTCATTGGACAGTGCTTGGGACTAGCACTTAGCTGATATACCAGAGAACTGTCACAGTAGAGGTGGTCGCATGCTCCTCCAAACCTGGAATTGCTGGGTATTGTGACAGTATCGAGATGGACGCAGGGGAGAAGGAAGGCGTGGGAAGCACTGGAAAGTAAGAATAAGGTATCAGGAACCTTTCCAAACACTCTGTTCTGTATGGTCAAAGTGCCTGTAAAACCTAACTGAATGACTTTTCTAAATTACTGCATTTTAAACAATGGCAATTGTTTTAAAATAATGTTTTTACTTTTTTAAATCCATTTTTGTAGCATTATTGATCAACCCCAGGCTCTTTTGGCCATTTTCTGTCTACATACTCCAGCTTCAGTTAACAATGGTTTTGGATCAGCTTTCTGATGGCAATAACAGTGGACCAAACCTGTGCAATTTGTTTTGGAGTGACCACCTGGACGAGGATCATTGCTTTAAAGTATTCCTTTAATGAAAGTTCCATTTTTACATACAGTTAAAAGCCACTTTTGAAATGATATTAACATGTTATAGCTCATATGATATTTTAGTGATTACGTTTACATCTAGTTTAAGGAAATGAGGAACATTTTTTTTTTTTTTTTTGCACAAATAAAATTTCTTAAGCTGAAAAAAAATAATTTAAAGGGAATAAAATAGTAACACATATTCTATTTACACGTACTATTTTTTCTTTAACTGTAAGATGGAAACTAGTATTTTGTGATTTTAACCTTCCTGCAGCTTGAGAGATGTGCAAAATACTTGAGGTAAAACTGTTAATCTGGGACTAGCCTATAAAGCAGCTCAAGTAACAGGACTTAAACAGATTTGTTTGAAGTGAGCAGCGTTAGAAAGGGCAGCAAGTGCCCACGGAAGCAGTCACCACAAATTCTTCATCCTCCAATGTCAATATAGCGGAGAGAAGTGTACAGCTTCAATGCTCACATTGAAGCCCGTGTGTGTGTGTTAACCCAAGAAATTACTGTATTTCAGGGTAATTCTCTATTGGCTGAAGCTGGGACTCAGAAAGCAACATGGCCTAAAAAAACAAGCTAAACTTATGACCCCCCGCTCCCCACCAAATGTAATGTACAGGCACATGTGACACTGCATAAGCACTCAGGCCTGAACTTTTACTAATAATGATCAATGTAAATAAACTTGTCAGTATGTTCTAGCATAATAAAGCCTCATGCACACTGGGTGTTTAGCTCCAGTGCATGGGACTCATGCATTTAGCTGTGTGTGGAGGGCACAGGTGCACCATCCAGGCCAACTGCCAGCAGCCTGTCCAACTCTATGAGAGACTGGCAACTGCTGTGGCTGGACAGTGCACCTTCCGGTACAAATGTTTAGGTCAGTATGCGCCCAGTGATGAATCCCTGCAACACAAGCAGGCTGCAATGCGGATATTCATCCCTGGGCACATACTCCCCTAAATGTTCACACCGCTAGATACAACATCCAGCTGTCAGCCCCTCACAGAGTGGGGCTGGACAGTACGCCTGTGTCCCCTGCCTTCAGCTAAACGCCAAAGCCCCAAGTACTGAAGCTAAACACCAAGTATATATGGTGCCTAAACCATACTTCCCCAGTCTTTTTACTCTAGAGCAGTGGTGTACAACTTTCATGATATAGAGGGCCTCAAGTGCAGCATCTGACATCCCTAAAGGGTCATACATAATATTCATATAATATAATGCTACAGAAAGCTGTCAGAGACTGCAGGAGGTGGTCAGAGGCTGATAACATGCTATAGGACTTGGAGACTGTGAACATGCTATAATAGTGGTTGGAAACTGGGGACATGCTTCAGGAAGTTGTCATAGACTGGAGACACATTACTGCTCGAGATCACTGCAATTACAATAGGAAAACCCAGATTAATGAATGCAGTGTCATGGGGGGGGGCGCACAAAAAGTGGAAAAGAGCCAGATATGGCACCTGGGGCACAGATTGGGTATCAGGGCTCTAGAGGTAGCCTTAAAATAATATTCAGGTCTTGGAGAACCCCTGCTAAAACTAATTCATTGAAGATCAGTGGGGAAAATGCCCCTTGAATTGGTGGTCAGTGGGAAGACTGCTCTCTTTACACTGGTGGCCTAAAGTGATATTAAAGTCAAGGTTTTTTTTTTTTTTTTTTTTAAGTAGATGTAAACTCCAACTGAATAATAAGGCTTATCTTTAGGTACTGTAAATATCTCCTAAACGTGCACCGTTTAGGAGATATTTACTGTATATGCAGCCGATGACGTCAATGGTGCATGTGCTCTAAAGGAACAGCCACCCGTGCCGTTCCTTCAGAGCCCTGTGCCATGACCGGCGGCTCCCACGCGCATGAGTGACATCACACAGCTCTGGCCAGTCACACAGCCAGAGTCCTCGGACCCGGAAGGAAGATGGGTGAAGATGGATGCGTCCTCCAGCGGTGACAAAGAGGGCTTTGTTGGCAGGGAAGTTTCACATAATGTGCTAGTATGTGATGCATACTAGCACATTATGCCTTTACTTTCCAGGTCAGAAAAAAAAAAAACAGGCGGTTTACTTCCTCTTTAAATAACAAACATGTTATACTTACTTGCTCTGTGCAGTGGTTTTTGCACAGAATAGCCCTGATCCTCCTCTTCTCGAGTCCCTCGTCAGCGCTCCTGGCTTGCTTGGGGGCTCCCGAGTCACTGCTCTGTGTGCCCATTCAGACATGGAGCCATGACTCGGCCCTGTCCCCTCTCTTCTCATTGGCGGCTCCTGCTGCCGTCTCAGCCAAAGAGGGATGGAGAGTCGAGATTCTACATATTCTTACTATGCATAGTCTGTAGATATACAGTAGGTTTCCTTGAGAAAGGCAGGACTTGACCTAACTCATCTTCTGTTGAGAAAAAAAACATTCCCCTCTGGGTGATCCATGTACATTACAAGGATTTTAACAAACTTTGTTGCAGATTCTTACCTTGTGTTATTCTGAAGAAAATCCCTGTGCGTGTGTCTGTGGGAAAAGGAGTCCAAGGGCACTTTCACAGTTGTTTTTGCTGCACTTTTTGGCAGCTAGCAGAGAGCTTTTAACCCTCGCTAGTGGCCGAAAAAGGGTTAAAAGCGCCGCTGCCCATTGATTTCGAAGGGCAGGGGCGATGTAGGAGCGGTGTACACACCGCTCCTACAGCGCCTCAAAGATGCTGCTTGCAGGGCTTTTTTGAGTGTCCTGGCAGCGCACCGCTCCAGTGTGAAAGTCCGGCTTTCACACTGGAGTGAGAGGAGAGGCTCTTTACAGGCTCTATTTTTAGTGCCATAGCGCCTGTAAAGTGCCTCAGTGTGAAAGGGGTCTAATGGGAGTGGTTTTATAATTATCAGGCAGTTGTGCACCTGCAGGGCTCTAATGAGGAAAGCGGTCAGGCCTGCATCTCTTTAGCCTTGATTATCTATTCACCTTCAGATGTATCTCACCAAAAATTACATTGTTGTTGCAGGGGATGCCTGAAATCTGACATGTATCTTCTGAGAAAATTGGTGATCCAATCACATAAGCAAGAAATTATGTTTCGGGGGGGGGGCATTATGTGTACAGAACACCTACGGGGTAGCCATATTGCATTGCACAGAAAATTACAGCACTGCAGATTGAAAAGAAAAGGTAATTTTTCATAACATTCAATTGTGATATGACTTGTATACGCTATATATTTTTTTTCCTTTATTTGCCATTTTTTCCCCACAGAAAGTGGAGTTATACTTTAAACATCAGTGTAATAAATCGATTTTTGTTCAGTACAACCTTGTGGAAGACTTCCGATTGACTACCTTACTAAAAGCCATATATGCTCTTAACAACATGTTCTACTTTCTGCTTAGTAGTACAGCACAGTGTTTGTACAATAATCACTGTATGTCTGGGGGGGTATCTCAGACCCATAAAGAATGATTAAACACAATACATTTCTAGAAGCATTTCTCTGCAAATGATTTTATTTCAGCAGTAGTTTAACAAGCATTCTTTGATACAGCCGAGACAACTTTTACTCAATGAATGCTATTTCAGCAGGTATGCCAATTTCCTGATTTGACATGGTTAGCAACTAAAGGAACACTACAATATGACCAAGAAAATAAATATGGAAACAAGCAAAAATGTAACTGTAAAACATTACTTTCACCTGGGGAGTGTGACTTGCTGTGTGCTGGTAAGGGAACACTAAAAAGGCTGGAAAAGAAGACTAGAAAAGCCAGAAGCTCTACTCTAAGCTATAACATAGGATTATCACCCATTTATCCACTACTTTATTCCTCCTGCTTTGAAAATCTCACACAGTAAAGAGGCAACTGGCATAGAAGATATCAAGAGAGTAGAAACCATGAAGATACTACCAGCGTTTCCACAAAGACCCAACTTGGTATACCCATTATTCCTTTTGTCAATATGAAATCCTCAGGAGCAACTAACTCCTGGTTATGTCAAGTTGGATATTTGCTCAAGAAGTACCAAAGTCATCCTTTCAAAGGCTGCCTGCCAAAATTAAATTCTACACTTTACTCAGACTTTTCAGGTCTCACATTAGCAAAGTTGTTCAAGTCTTTCAATAAAACCTGAAAAGAGAAGTTCGGGAGAACTGAGTGGTTAAACACCGTTGGTCGCTCAGGTCTCGGTTTTCAGTAAGCAGAAAGCCGGTGACTGTCAATCACTGGCTCTCTGCTCTGCCCCTCCAGCGCTCACTGGAGTGCCATGCTGTGCAGGGGGCAGGATCTGCTGCCTCAGCCTCTCTGAGAGGCAGAGCCAACTGCTGGTCCAGGCATCTGGGTGGATCCCAACATTAAAGTAAGGATATCTCCAGAGTCTGGACTGGCTGAGTGACATCAGCCAACACTGGGCTTTAGCTCACTCTCGGCTGCATACGGGTCACAGGAGTACAGAACAAAATGAACTCCTGTGATCCCCAAGAGAAGTAGGGCCAGGGTCGTAGATAAGGGGGTACCACCAGTCCTCCCGTACGGGGCCTGGGCCAGAAAGGGGTCCCAGGCAGCAGGGTGAATCGGATGTGGGCAGAGAGGTGATCAGTGTGGCAGGAGGGCAATTACTGGAACCAATCCTCTGTATGGCTCTCTCTGCAGCAGCTCAAAGCTGGCTTATTCCCCTCTCCCCCCAACGTTGGCTTTCAACTGCTTTTCAACTGCTGCAGAAAGCCATACAAAGGATAAGTTCCAGTAATTGCCCCACCACACACCGATCACCCTCCCTGTGCACCATATGTTTTTCCCTGCTGCCCAGGTTCCCTCCTCTTCTTCCTGCCGGCAGCTGCAAGTACACAAGAGGATCCTTCAAGATTGAGCGTGGGGGAAGGGTTAGGTAAATGTGTCATATTTACCACCCCCTTACTTTTCTGAATGAACACAATACGTGATCGTTACCGATCACTCACTGTGTTCTTTCATAACTGAAACATTGGCTGTATGGGGCCCTGTATCAGGTTGTCTGTATGGGGCCCCATGGTTTCTAACAGCAGCCCTGAGTAGGGCTAAAAGAGCTTTAGCTCTACTTTAAACCAGAGACACCGTTTAGCGGAAATGCAAGTATAGGAATCCATGGTTTCTTACATAATAAATGCATTCTTGGCAGATCTATGAATGAAATTAAAGTGGTTGTAAACCCATTACAACCACTTTAACCTACAGGTAAGCCTAGATTAAGGCTTACCTGTAGGTGCAAGAAATATCTCCCAAACCTAAAAGGTTTAAGAGATATTTGCAGGAATAGCGCGCCGTAGACATCGGGCGCAGGCGCGATCATGCCGTTAGTGGCGGCACCAGCGCGCATGCGCGGAAGTGACATCATCGCGGCTCCGGCGATGTGACTGGTAGCCACACGGAAATCACTCCGGGATAGATCTCGGCGTCAGAAAAGGCGAATGAGGACAGATCCCGGGGCTTCAATCTCAGGTAATTCATAATGAGCTAGTATGCTATGCATACTAGCTCATTATGCCTTTGTCTTGCAGGGTGTATTTTTTTTTAAGAGGCTATACTTCCTCTTTAATAATAGTTTTGAAGGAGATGGATGATTTACAAGTGCAGCTTCTTTTGGCTGTGAGCACTTTCCACAGACAAGCAGGGGCAAAAGGTATGCAAAGGGAAGGGAGACATATTAGACTCTGCATTCCTCTTGCCAATGCTTGTCTGTGGAAAGTGCCCACAGCCAAGAGAAGCTGCACTTATGAATCAGCCATCTCCTTCAAAGGTGTTGTAAGATCAGATGTGACAGAAGGGGAAGGATGCAGGTCAGACCTCATAACTAGGGGTTAGAAAGCACTTAAGAACATGGGACAAAGTAGTATGTACTTTGTCCCATAGGGGGCTGAACTGTAACAAAAAAATTATGATCTGTTTTCAGCTAACAGCAAGTTTCATCACAGAGCCGGACCAGGCCCGGGCAAGATCTCTATCACATGGTCGGGATCCGCCCACATGCCTGGACCAGCACTCAGCTCAGCCTCTCACTCTAGTGAGGTGTTTGATCGCTCGGTTCTCAGTGTTAGAGGCGGCTGGGGACAGATGCAGCATCGGACCGAAGCGGCATCCAGCAAGGTAGGTATAATTCTACAAAAACCCAGATTCCCATACCTCTCGTTTAAGATCTTCATCTTACAAGGAATATTTCCATCATCCCAATCTTGCTGAAAGGTTCAGCCCTCTACCCATTTCTCCAGTTTCGATATGGGACTGGCATGATGTCTGATCAACTGGCCTTCGCCCATGTAGACATAGAATTAAAATCCACGTACTTCAGTGCATATTACGACAAGCAATTCCTATTATCCAATTCTCTAGTCGTTTCTTCCCAGGTACTATAAAAAAAAAAAAAAAAGAATGATCCTTCGCACCTTATACTTACCTTATATTCTTACAAATTAGCACAAAAGGTGCTGCTTTTGAAAATTGATAATCTTCAAAATC
The DNA here is from genome assembly GCF_042186555.1 of Aquarana catesbeiana. Lineage (NCBI taxonomy): Eukaryota > Metazoa > Chordata > Amphibia > Anura > Ranidae > Aquarana > Aquarana catesbeiana. The sequence goes on from NC_133327.1 coordinate 58,896,992, forward strand.
TCACAAGATGAGTTACATGAACATTATTGTGAATTCGGTGAATATATGTCAGTTATTCATTGTCTGTGTACCCACTAAATTGTTTTGCAAAAATTCCCCTAGGAAAACAGAATTTGTTTTCTTAAGTATTGCAGATGGAGGCCAAAGTGAGATGAGAAATAAATGGAGCCAGATAGATGACGTCACAGTAACCACATACTCCGGGAATGGACTACAACATTTGCTTCTGTTCCAAAGAAATAAACCTGGGAACTATGTCTGAAGTGACAGTACTCCAATGACTCCACCCAATTTTAAGAGCTTAGCAGGAAATATCATCTTACAAGAAAGAGGGGATGTCAAAAATAGATGAAAAAATACTGATGAAAAGGCACAACATAAAACACTTTATTGAACAAGCAGTGCTGCTAAATATTCATCGGTGTGATACATGTGTTATGACAGCCATGTTGTGAGCTAAACCGCTAACATAGTTCCAATAATTTGAAAACACCACCAGACGATGAGTAAAATAAACAAGTAAACTGCAAACTCTCTCCAGGAAACACTGCAATACATACTGTCCACTCAACAGACCCAGGACTGAGTTTAACAGTCTTGCAGCCATACTCAGCCGGTTTTTCATTGCTTTTATTTGGGATTGCTGCATCTTCTCAGTTGTACTATATTTCCATCATTTCTGAGAGATACAAGTTCTTGGAGCAAATGCTTACGTTCAGAGCCATTGATAATATAAAGTGGTTGTAAAACTTCAAATGCTACATACTACAAATAGTCACTGAAGTGACTAGTCTTAGGGCCCTTTCACACTGGGGCGGTTTGCAGGCGCTATTGCGCTAATAATAGCGCCTGCAAACCGACCAGAAAGTGCTGCTGCTTTGTCTCCAGTGTGAAAGCCCCGAGGGCTTTCACACTGGAGCGGTGCGCTAGCAGGACGGGAAAAAAAAGTCCTGCTAGCATCTTCGGAGCAGTGAAGGAGCGGAGTATATACCGCTCCTTCACCGCTGCTGCCCATTGAAATCAATGGGACAGCGCGGCTATACCGCCAGCAAAGCGCCTCTGCAGAGGCGCTTTGCGGTGGTATTTAACCCTTTCTCGTCCGCTAGTGGGGGGGTAAAACCGCCCCGCTAGCGGCCGCATACCGACGGTAAAGCTCCGCTTATAATACCGCCGAAACCGCCCCCGTCCCAGTGTGAAAGAGCCCTTAGGTAATACCCAGAGGATGAAACAAATCCTCAAACATAAGTGGCACCTCTTTATCTGCAGCCCTCGCTTCTATGCAGCCTCCTAAAGCACACATTTTACACAGCATTCCTTAACTCCCGAAGGCAAGGGGAGGGGGGTCTGATTTCACACACTCCACAGCAGAGAGCGGAGTGTAATCCGAGACCTAAGTAGAAGGAATGGACACACCCCCATCTACACAGTGTCACAGAGGAACATGCACAGCTGAAGCTATCAATCATCTGCTGTGTGCTGGAGCGGGCCTGGGCCCTCCTCCTGAGATTCTGTGGTGTTGGCACAGACATGCAGAAATTACTAAGACAGACAGCAGAGGAATGAGAGAGCAGACAGAAATCATATTAGGTGCTTGGATATGTTTTGTTCATTTTTCATTTCAGAGGTTTGCAACTATGCATACCAGCAAGCAAATGTATTAAGTGAGTAGGACATCAGCGAAAGAGAGAATGAACATTAGCTTGAAAATCAGAATCACAAATAAACAACATAGGAAAACCACAAGATGGACAGTTGGGATGACAATTTCACTATTTCCTCTTTCAGTAAATATAACTGACAACCTACAATAGAAGAAATAACCGGCACCCCAAGAGCTTCTTCTTGCAAAATATATTAAACACAACAGCAATGTACAATCCACATAATGCTAACGCGTTTCGGCCAAAGCCTTCATCATAGCATAAGTTAACAGCATGAAATCAAACTTTTATAATAAAATAGCCCCCTTAGAAAAAGAAAGTGTGGCGGTACAATGCTTAATTGACAATCATGAAGTTGATTAGTCAAAACATGAGAACAGACCAAATGAGATGAGATGATCAGTAGGAGGAAAAGGGAGGAAAACATACAGGAACAAGAGAGATATTAACCATATGAATCCCAAGAGGGAATGTATTTATTTAAAAGAAAATTCACATCCATCCTATTATTGATTCCCGGCGGAATTCTGGTGTTAAGGGTGAAAATCCACAATAATTCTCTCTTGAGCAGGGTGCGATTTATGTCACCCCCCTCTTGGTGGTCTCTTGACCTGTTCTAAACCAAAAAAAGAAAAATGGTCAAGATTCCCTGCATGTACTGTTCTAAAGTGTTTAGACACATTATATATATTCTTAGCGTTCAATGCATCATTATAATGCTCCTAAGCAGCGTGACGTCAGCACGTCACCGGGTGAACCGCTAACTCCTCCGATTTGAGTGTCAGCACGGAACAAACAGCTTACGGTCAGTTCTTTTTCCTGGATACACGCGGAAACGTACGGAAGGCAACGAGTGATATTTTCCTTTGGCAGAAATACAGCTATCGGCTGTTACGGAGCGGCGCTCTTAGCCTGAAGGTCCCCGGGGTTGAGTTATGCTACATGAGGATGAGGTATAACGCACAGTGGGTGAGAGTATCAACATTCCACTCACTATATGCATACTTATGGATGCGCTCTAGCACTCCCCCTTTGACACCTGTTTGAGGACTTATTCAATTGCCATTGCCTTTCTGTATCCTATCTGGAAATTTATGAACATTTAATCCTAGCTGTTTATCACATCTGCTGCAATACCCGATTGTAAACTATTGAGGGTCTTTACACCAGATTGACCCCACAGAACTGCTATTTCCATCAACTTTGATCAGCACACTCAAGTCCTTCACCCACCCAGTCGCTATACCACTTTCTATGGCTGATGATTGAAGTACTGTTATCACTAGGAGTTTTCATCATAGAAACCATATGTTCTGATTTTCAAATATACTATTCATCTTTAACTAGCCATGCTACTTTACTACTAGTGTCTGCAAGTGGTACTTGTGGTGTGCATGTGTGATGTGTAGCCGCGACTCCTCATTTTTTTTAAACCTATTGACAACACTGTCTTTATTTTAATTGGTCTGTGTTAGCCACTTATCTGCGCCCCCTCCTTTTGTTTAGTTTTATTGGTGTGTTATCTATTTTTGTACTAATAAAGCCAGTTTGTATTCACCATAGTGTTCTGTTTTTGCCCTCGTAAGAGAACTTTATTCTCTTAGTTTTTCCTGTATGCTTATAGGGCAACCAGAACTGCAACCTGTGGGGTCCGCATGGATTATGGTCTATACTTTCTTGTTAATATTTTTTATATTTACAAATACTTATTAACCACTTCATTACCCAGCCATAGTCATATGACGGCCTGAGATGGGATCTCCCATCCTGGGTGGCCGTCATATGACGTCCTGGGCTTCCCGGCCGTCTCGGGGGCGCGCGCGCCCGCCGCGTTGCTCGGGACCCGGTGCGTGTGCCCGGCGGCCGCGATGTCCGCCAGGCACCCGCGATTGCCCGTTAACAGGGCAGGACTGTGGATCTGTGTGTGTAAACACACAGATCCACGTCCTGTCAGTTGAGAGGAGACCGATCTGTGTTCCCAATACAGAGGAACACTGATCGGTCTCCTCCCCTTGTATGTCCCCGCCCCCTACAGTTAGAATCATTCCCTAGGAAACATAATTAACCCCTTGTCTCCCCCTAGTGGTTAACCCCTTCCCTGCCTGTCACATTTACACAGTAATCAATGCAATTTTATAGCATTGATCGCTGTATAAATGTGAATGGTCCCAAAAATGTGTCAAAAGTGTCCGATGTGTCCGCCATAATGTCACAGTCACACAAAAAAAAAAAAATCGCAGCTAGCCGCCATTACTAGTAAAAAAAAAAAAAAAATTTTTTTTTTAAAATGCCATAAATCTATCCCGTATTTTGTAGACGCTATAACTTTTGCGCAAACCAATCAATATACGCTTATTGTGATTTTTTTTACCAAACATATGTAGAAGAATACGTATCGGCCGAAACTGAGGAAAAATTTTTTTTTTTTTTTTTTTTTTTTTTTAAATTGGGATATTTATTATAGCAAAAAGTATAAAATATTGTGTTTTTTTCAAAATTGTCGCTCTTCTTTTGTTTATAGCGCAAAAAATAAAAACCGCAGAGGTGATCAAATACCACCAAAAGAAAGCTCTATTTGTGGGGAAAAAAGGACGTCAACTTTGTTTGGGTACAGCGTCGCAGGACCGCGCAATTGTCGTTTAAAGTGCGACAGCGCTGAAAACTAAAAATAGGTCTGGGAAGGAAGGGGGTGAAAATGCCCTGTATTGAACCGCTTAAGGTTGATCCAGGCAACTACCTGTTTTTTTATGTTTAGAATAGCAAATTAATGTAATTCATATGCATGAAATCGCATGAAACGAGGTGGTCCTTGGGATATACATGGATTACTGTAGATGTGAAAGCTCTATATTCCGGTATATCCCATGCACTAGCTTTGGAAGCTGTCAGATTCCATCTTACACATTACAGTTCATATAAGGAAGAAATGATGTGAGTTTCTGTACAGGGAAATTGAATTTTTACTGAGACAACTATTTTTTGTTTGATTCGGTTTATTATTTTCAATGCCAAGATCTTCCATGGGAGCAAAGTTTTCAACGTCTCTGACAAATTTATACAAGGGCTGGTGGGAGGAGACTTTTCTCTTTAGCCATAGCAATTCTTTTAGAGAGAGCAGATTGACTGGTACTGTCGCTTTATAGATGATCGAATACTAGTATGGAAGGGTTCAATCCATTAAATCGATTTCTTTATTCGTTATTAAAATGACAACCATCTAAACCTAGGAGTTCAGCCATAATTATCATTTTGAGCAAATCGATTATCTGGATTTAACTCTCATTGGACATATCCACAATGGATTAGTCAGCACTAAAACCTTTGAAAAGGAATGCGCTGGTACCTCCCTTTTGTTTGCTACAAGTTGTCATCCACCACATACAAAGCCCCCCCACCATTGGAGAATTTATGAGAGCAAGGAGAAATTGCTCTTCATAATCAGATTTTGACCATGAATGTAATATGGTCACTGATAGACTTAGACAACGGGGTTATGGTGACTTTTTGATTGAGAGGGGTAAGAGATTGGCGGAGAGAAGGGATCGTAATGATCTTATTGGCATTGGAACAAGCAGGAAAACAACTAAGCCCTCTCACCGTAATTCCAGCGGCTCATTTTGTCACTACTTATTCCATGCAGTATCAAGATATTGTAAAAATCGTCAAACAGTGCCTTCCTATCCTGTATTCTGATAAAGCACTATATGATGTTCTTCAACAGGGATGCAATTTCTCAAGTAGGAGGTCTCCCACTTTGGGATCCGCCAGCCTTTTTAGTTCTCATACTTCACAACCCTCTCATGCATGGCTGAGTGTTACAGGATCGTATCCGTGTGGCTACAAACGCATGCAGACAGTGTTGTAGACATGAGAGCAAAAAACAGTGACTTCTTTCTCTACAGGAGAGGTATATTCCCTCAAGAATTACATTAATTGTAATTCTAAACATATAATTTATATCATTGAGTGCAAGGATTATCAGATGCAGTATATAGGATGCACAATCCATCCATTAAGGGTCAGGATATCGGAGCATTATAATGATACACTGAATCCTAACACTAAGAATATATCTAATGTGTCTAAACACTTTAGAACAGTACATGCAGGGAATCTTGACCATTTTTCTTTTTTTTGGTTTAGAACAGGTCAAGAGACCACCAAGAGGGGGGGTGACATAAATCGCACCCTGCTCAAGAGAGAAGTATTGTGGATTTTCACCCTTAACACCAGAATTCCGGCGGGAATGAATAATAGGATGGATGTGAATTTGTTTTTGAAATAAATACATTCCCTCTTGGGATTCATATGGTTAATATCTCTCTTTTTCCTGTACGTTTTCCTCCCTTTTCCTCCTACTGATCATCTCATCTCATTTGGTCTGTTCTCATGTTTTGACTAATCAACTTCATGATGGTCAATTAAGCATTGTACCGCCACACTTCCTTTTTCTAAGGGGCTGTTTTATTCTAAAAGTTTGATTTTATGCTGTTAACTTATGCTATGAGGAAGGCTTTGGTCAAAAAGCGTTAGATTATGTAGACTGTACATTGCTGTTGTGCTTAATAAATTTAGTTTTTGCTCTGGGGTTGCCGGCTATTTCTTTTATTATGGATTCACATTGAACTACACAGCCAGTGCACCAACTCTGCTCATCAATTTTCACATAGAGCTTGGATGAGTGTTTCTTTTAACTGATAATCTATCTTAAATCCCAATTAAAGTTAAAGGTAAAATAATTCATCTAAATTTGGGCTGAAGTAAGCAGTGGTCTCTCGGAAGCAGTCCAATTTCCCCCTGGTTGAATTTCAGCAGACTAACAATCGGCTAAGATCACGAGCTTTGCCGATTGGAGAGCTCAGACTTAGCAAGAGGCGTATCAGACCACTGCAGAGAGCCTGCTGCATACACACATATGGTAGCCATCCTCTCTGGTGATCAGCTAATTTGATTTGGGCCTATAATTATAATCTAAGCGGGAAAAAAAGGGTAAAAAGTTCTTTGCGTTGTAACTGCCCTCAATGCCAGCACACAGCAGACACTAGCCCACGCACTAAAATGCACTGAAAAGCCTTAAGCATATCCTAGTCACTCTTTGTTATCTTACTTTAACCACTTTCCTACTGGGCACTTTCACCCCTTCCTGCCCCGGCCAATTTTCACCTCAGTGGTCAGTGGCTTTAAATGACAATTGCACGGTCATGCAACACTGTACCCATATGCCATTTTTATCCTTTTTTGAGACAGATAGAGCTTTTTTTTTGGTACATTTTAAAAATGTTGAATAAAAAATAAGTTTCTCCTATAACATTTTACAAATAAGTATTTTTTCTCCTTCACTTATGTGCGTTGATGAGGCTGCACTGATAGGCACTGATATGCAGCTCTGATCATCAGTGTAAAATGTCCCCTGTCACACTTGCTGACTCTCCTCTCCTCGCGATGTGAAGCGAGGAAAGGAACGATTGGACACAGCCGATCACATGGTAAAGGGCCACTGTGGTTGGAAAAAAAAAAAAGCGCACTGCAGTGGGCGCTCAGAGGGTGTGGTTCTGGGAGGAAGTCTATGGAAGCCCTCCCAGAACCGGATGATCGTGCTGTAACCGTCTTTTGGTTGTGAAGAGGTTAAAGTTGTACACTAATTTGACAAAAGAATCATTGTGTTGATTAAATTAAAGCATACATGGAAAATCCATCATAGTTATTACATGAAAGACAGCATCTATGTATACTATCAAATGACAATAAAAAAAATACTTTAGTTCAGTACAGGGCATCAAAACTCTCTTTCCTCCAATCATCTCTCAGACTTCTCTTCACTGAGCTATTCAGAGAGTAACTTCAGGCCTCCGCCCCCTTTTTTTGACAGCTCAGACAAGCTTATAAATTCTGGACTTTAATTTGATGTAGAGAAGAGAAGACTACAGATAGACAGGTATAACTTCTATAGGAGGAATTGTTTCATCTCTGTGTATCACCGGAGACCAGTCACCACACTGGGTATACGTAACCATTTACTACCACTTTAACCGCTTCAATGCTGGGCACTTTCACCCCCTTCCTGCCCAGGCCAATTTTCAACTTTCAGTGCAGTCACACTTTGAATGACAATTGCGCAGTCATGTAACACTGCACACAAATGACATTTTTATCATTTTTTAAGACAGGGTTTTCTTTTACTGGTATTTAATACACCACTGGGGTTTTTATTTTTTGCTAAACTAAAAAAGAACAAAAATGTTGTATAAAAAACAAAACCTCTTTGTTTCTGTTGTAAAATTTTGCAAATAAATATTTTTTTTCTTCACTAATGTGCGCTGATGAGGCTGCACTGATGGGCACTGATAGGCTGCATTGATGGGCACTTATGTGCGCTAATGAGGCTGCACTAATGGGCACTGATAGGCTGCACTAATGGGCACTGATAGGCTGCATTGATGGGCACTGATAGGCTGCATTGATGGGCACTGATAGGCTGCACTGATGGGCACTGATGAAGCTGCACTGATGGGCACTGATAAAGCTGCACTGATGGGCACTGATGAAGTCTGATGATTATCAGTGTAAATGCCCCTGTCACCACAAGAAAGCCAGTTATTGGTTTTCCTTTCCTCACTCACGGACAGCACTGAGAAAAGGAAATGCTGACAACCGCCATTTGTTTACATGTGATCAGCTGTGATTGGACACAGCTGATCACATCGTAAAGAGCCTATGTCATTGGCTCCTTACTGTGATTGGTGATGCGCTGTGTCCGAGGGACACAGCGTACCACCGCTCACCATGGGCACACGTGCGCAGCGAGAATGTTAGGATGTCCCAGAACAAGAGTGGTCCCACCCGACCGTCATTCTACAATACAGCAGGCGGGAAGCAGCTAAAGATAATCACAGAAATGTGTGGGCTGCAGAGTCCTTGTAGCGCAGGGCAGATGTCCCAAACGAGACTCGTTAGTCTTAAGTCTAAAACTTGACTAACAAAGATTAAAGGCTATTTTTTTTTTCCATTTTGGAAAGAGTAAGGGAAGGTTGTAACCTCTGTATTGTTTATTTTTGCCATCTGTGTCCCATTGGGGAGATTTACCTTCACTTGCTGTCCCATAGCCAAACAGGAAGTGACAGGAAATCCCTGCAAATCATGGAATCTCTTGGGAACCCCCAAAGTCACCAGGACTTATGTCTCCACTGAAAGTTTACTTTTCTGGGGACAACCCAATGTGGGATTTTCTTTTACTTTCACTTTCAATAATAATGGTAAACAGGACAAACAGAGAGTGAATCTGCATAACGGGGACACAGACAGCAATTAAAATTGACAGGTGTTCTAATTCTTCTCCACTCTATCCAAAACTAAAAAAAAAAAAATTTTGCCTTTAGTTATACTTTAACTGCCATTAAAACATTCATTAAACGTTGACCCAATCTGGGCCAAATTTTAAACTTTGTGGATATATTTGGGATAGGCCATACTTATTTACTTTTATTTTCAATAAATCATAAAATTCATCAAGTGAGACTTTTTTTTTTTTTTTTTTTTAACATCGGGCACTCTTCTCCAATTACCCAAGTGGCTTCAGTATGACATTAGATTTGAGAGTCAACAGTCCAAATTCACAGTTACTATTACTCTGTAAATATTCTTCTAGCCATACTATTTGAAAGCAGCACCAAATTACTAACCAGTCTCCAACTAACTGATATACACGTTTAAAATGTGCCAAATATTATATTGTCATTATCAAAGCACACACTTAAAAAAAAAGTATTTGAAGCACACTTGGGAAAATTTTTTTTTTCCTTTAACTATAATCGGCAAGTAACCACAAACAGAACACCCTAAAAATACAGTGTTTTAAAATAAGACACAATTTTCCAATGGAAACATTATCACTTTATATCATTTTCCACATGTATAATAAAATCTAAGTTGCATACCTAATTGTGTGTGATTAAAGGTCCTCTGAGTTTGCACGTTTATTGGACCTCATTAAATTTGGTAATTCTTTTTTTTTTTACTTTTAGACCAGGAAGAAAATTAAAAAAAAAAAAAAGCTGCAGCTCTATATAGAACTAAACAAACATAGCTTAAAGCTACAGCATCAGAATGTTTCATGGCCACCCAAGTACAGTATGGTTGCACAAAACTAAAAAAAAAAAAAAAAAAAAAACACAAATACAGTTCTCCCAATTTAACATAACCTGACCACACACATGCTGAGGCAACACATATGCATATTAAGGGAAATTGTACAACAATGCAAAATGCTTGTACATAAATGAGAGCAATTTGAATGTGTGCCATTTCCTGACCGATAGCTTTCAGGAGGGTTTAAACTATAAAATCACAGGAAAGAAATACAGCTTAGAAATGACAGTCACTCCCATACATTTACAAAGAAAAAAAATATATACTTACCTGCACTTATTCATGGTCTGTAAAAATACAGTTGTAGGGGAAAATCTTTCTTTCACAGCTTTTATTTTTTAAATATAAAAAAGCTATTCTTTTCTCCTACTATATCGGTCAAAATGTTCATAAATTACCAAAGTTCTGACAGTAAATTTTTCAGTATCTACAAAAAGGCAGTTATGGTTTTAGTGGTGAAGGATTTACCCAAAGAAGTCCTAATTAAAGAAATCTGTAAAAATATATGATACAAACAAAATTATGCTGTGGAAGTGATACTAAGAGTGCTTGCGTTGATGTTATAAAACACAGTTTTACATTTTCTTTTATTACGTTTTTTTTTTTAAGAAAACAGGAAATTTATGGGAGCTGCAAAAGTTTGTGGAGTCACAATATTAATTACCTAACGGATGCATGCCTCTACAAAGTACACAAATTAATGCTCGTATGGGAAGCTTAGCAGTTATGGTTTGTTCAGCACAGAGCCAGTCTGCAAAAAAGTTGCTTCTGTATAATGCAGAATGTTTTATGGAGCGGAATTTTCATGTTTTAGCTTATTGCAGTTTTTCTTCTTTTCTTTTTTTTTTTTTTTTTTTAAACACGAGTGAAAATATTTGTGTTCTAGAGATAAAAAAAAAAACACAGCTATTGCTATTCAGAAAACAAACTCAAGGCAAAACACCTCCCGATATGGGGTAAAATATGTAGCCACTTACATAATATAGCCGTTTTAAAAAAGTCTATGAATTATTTATAACTTTTTTTTACTTACTTTGCAAAAAAAAAAGGTTTCTGCAAGTTCAGGACTGCGCAAGGTTGTAAATAGAGAAAATTTTAATTCTTCACTCAATGCTGTAACGCACAGAACCACCAAAAATGATTCTACTATAGAAAAGAAAAAACATTTCTTATGAACAAGTATAATTATATATATATATATATATATATATATATATATATATATATATATATATATATATAATAAATTATTGTGGCAATAGATGATATTCTATAGTCATCAGATCATACATATTATACAAATATAGCTCAGGATGCCTATAGTTCGTTATGGGAATATGTAATAATCATTTTCAGTACAGTTTCTACTCTGGCACAAAAATACTTCCTTATGTCTCATGTTGTTTCCATTAAATCTAATTGCACATTCAACATAGGACAGGGAATACAGTAGGGAGGAAACACTCAGAAGTATCAGAATATTTTGTCTATATTTCACTTTTCCTTGAATTCCTTTTTGACAGCTGACTGACTGGATATTACAAAAAAAAAAAAACTATCTTCATTTTTGTGTAAAGATTTTCAGGCTTATTCAATAAATATAGTACAAAAGAATTCTGTGTATTAGATCACTGAAGTCCTAATCTTGTGATTGGCTGCAATAAGATCAAAAAGAAAAAGAAGATATCCCCCGTGGGGTTTTAAAGCAGCAAAAAATTATGAAAATAATAGGTTGTTACTTGAAAGAGTTTTTTTATTAATGGAACTTGACCATAATGGTTAAAATAGGAGCTGTGCTGCAGGAGATAACACAAATGAAGCTGGCACAAGTATTATACAATGATCAAGCGCTAAAATAGGGTGATAATCCTGACGCGTTTCGACCCCGTTGGGTCATCTTCAGAGGATTGAGGCGCTGTGACAAAATTTGCGTATTAGAGTTCATGGATGTGACCATAAAAATACAATATAATATATATATGTTTAACAGTATAATTACCAATCACATTGTGTTTGAGCAGTTTCTCCTGAGCTTATAGTTCTCCGACGTCTCCCCCACCGGGTCCCGACAAGAGTCCCCGGCCGTCCACCACGTCAACAGGGGAAAAGCCCCCCTTTTCCCCTGTTGACGTGGTGGACGGCCGGGGACTCTTGTCGGGACCCGGTGGGGGAGACGTCGGAGAACTATAAGCTCAGGAGAAACTGCTCAAACACAATGTGATTGGTAATTATACTGTTAAACATATATATATTATATTGTATTTTTATGGTCACATCCATGAACTCTAATACGCAAATTTTGTCACAGCGCCTCAATCCTCTGAAGATGACCCAACGGGGTCGAAACGCGTCAGTATTATCACCCTATTTTAGCGCTTGATCATTGTATAATACTTGTGCCAGCTTCATTTGTGTTATCTCCTGCAGCACAGCTCCTATTTTAACCATTATGGTCAAGTTCCATTAATAAAAAAACTCTTTCAAGTAACAACCTATTATTTTCATAATTTTTTGCTGCTTTAAAACCCCACGGGGGATATCTTCTTTTTCTTTTTGACATTAATCGGGGTGTGCAGCACTTTATATCTTCTCAGTATGTGTCTCTCCCCTTTTCTGGCTGCAATAAGATATTGTACTTTCCGCTTTAACATTGCTCTTCGTCTTACTGCAGTTGTTAGGGTCGTCCTTATTTCATTGGCCCCTAGTGAATTGAAGTATACCTGTTATTATAAATTTACCTTTCACACATAAGACAAAAAAAAAAAAAAAAAGAAAAAAATGGTTAGATATATGTCATTACAATCTGTAGGACCCAGTGTTACCACTATATTGTTACAGACCATGTCAGATAGAAATTCAGTAAGGAAAGAGAATCTGTGTAGCACAAATAAAAAAAGAGATTGCTTATGCAATGAGCAAATATGGCTGTCCTTACAGTATGTCCTCATAATTACAAAGAAACGATTTTTAATGCATTTGCACATGCTGATAAAATTGCTTACATTAAAGTGGTTGTATATCTTTATTATTTTAATTAAAAAAAAAAAAACACAAACCGGTTTATTTTTACCTGCTCTGTGCAAAAACCTCCTCTTCTGGGTTCCTCCCCAGACGCTCTAGGCTCTTCCTCTCCGTGTGCCACCATAGAAATCCACTTCTTATAGTGGGACATGTGCAGGCTCCCTCTTGAGCTCTGCTCTATGTGTTCATTGACACACACAGTGTAGCTCAGCCCCGCCCCCTCTGCGCTCACATTATTTGATTGACAGCTGGAGCTGGGGGGGGGGGGGGGGTGATACAGATGCTGAAAGACTTTTCACCTTAATGCAGGTAATGCATTAAGATAAAAAAATGTTTTCCCTTTAAAACGACTTTAAAGCGTTATTAAACTGCGGCTGGTTAAACAAAAAATAAAAACTTGTAAGGCATCGACTACCAGCACATTATGAAATACTTACCTTCGAATGAAGTCTTCCAGTGGCGTGCTGTCACTGCTGAGAGGGCTGACATCTTTCCCTGGTCTTTCTTCCAGGTTTGTGCGCTAAAGCTTTATAATCGGCCGGAGCCACGATGACATCACTCCCACGCATGTGCGCAGGAGCCCTCTGTTCCGGCACGAAACTCTGAAGCTCCAGCAAAGTATGCCAGACCTTCAGAGGGGATGCGCGGGTGATGCCACCAGATGCATCCAGGGTTAATATATCTCAAACGGTGCCCGTTTAGGAGATATTCATTTTACCTACAGATAAGCCTTATTAGAAGGATCGGGGCTGCAAAACCATTACACAGAGCAGGTAAGTACTGTATAACATGTTTGTTATTTAATTTAAAAAAAAAAAGAAAAAAAAAAAAAACACACAAAGCATTGCAATCACTTTAAAAACGCAAGCTGTGTGTAGATTGACACAAAGCAGCATTCATATCTCAGTTTCCTAGCATAGACGGCGACAAAAATTATGCAAATTAGCAGCTCTTTAACTCCTGATAGATTTTGGGACATATTCACAAAACAGTGAATCTGACATACACTAAACAACCCGATGATCATGCCAAACAAAAGTCCAAGAGTCCAAGGTATTATCATAAAATTGATTCATAGCAAAATAAAGCCACTGTGTTTTAGGGGCTAAACACACTCCCCACTTCATCGGGGTTTAGGAATTTTTGACTGTGGTTAAAATGGACTCAGGTGAACAGATTCAAAAAAAATCTGCACTGTAATTTACTGCTTGAAACAGTTTCAGCAGGGCAGGTTACAGCAGTGGTAGTGGTACACGCGGGAACCGAGCAGGTCCACCTGTCAGTTTTTCAGGTGGACCCGATCGGACCAGCCATTGCCCTCTATGGAGCGGCAGATATCAATGGACATGTGTCTGTTGACACCCTCAAACATCCGATCCTGTCCGCTAAAAACAAAACGGATGGGGATCGGTCTCCCAACCATCTGGGGGATCGGATTGGATGACAGTCGCATAGAAATGGAAAGGTGGTCCATTTCTATCCGACCACTCATAGGGGGAAGCAGGCTGTGTTCGCACTGCATTAGGGGAGCAGACATGGAGCTGTCATCCGCCTGCTCGACAGGAATTAGCAGACAAATCCCCCACTGAGCAGGCAGAACCAGTGACGAAGTCCAGCCATCTGAAAGGGGCCTAAGGCCCCTTTCACACTGGGGCGGGAGCGGCGTCGGCAGTAAAACAGTGCTATTTTTAGCGTCGCTATACAATTGTTTTAGCGGTGGTATTCGGCCACTAGCGGGGCGGTTTTGACCCCCCCGCTAGTGGCCAAAAAAGGGTTAAAACCGCCCGCTAAGCGCCGCTGCAGCAACGCTATGCCAACGGTATAGCTGCGCTGCCCCATTGATTTCAAAGGGAAGGAGCGGTGTATACACCGCTCCTTCACTGCTCCAAAGATGCTGCTAGCAGGACTATTTTCAGCATCCTGCCAGTGTACCACTCCAGTGTGAAAGCTCTCGGGGCTTTCACATTACATTGGAAAGACTCCAGTGGCTGCTTCAGGGCGCTTTTCACTGTGAAAGGGGTCTTAAAGAGGTTGTAAAGTCTTGAGGTTTTTCACCTTAATGCATTTTATGCATTAAGGTGAAAAACCTTCTGTGCTGCAGCTGCCCCCCGAGCCCCCCTTTTTTTTACCTGAACCTGTTTGTTCCAGGGATGAGCACGTGCCCAGCGGCTCCAGCCGCTGTCTGTCCTTATTGGATAGACCGATAGCAGTAGGAGCCATTGGCTCCCACTACTGTCAATCAAATCCAATGACACGAGAGCGGGGGGCGGGCAGTCCTGCTGTCTGTGTCAATGGACGCAGCAACGGGACTCAGGGGTACACCCCCACACGAGTGCCCCCATGGAAAGTGACTTTCCATGGGGCACGCAATGAAGAGGAGGGGCCAGGGGCACTGTCAGGGCACCCCAGAGGAGGATTGGGGCTGCTTTGTGCAAAACCCTTGCACAGAGGAGGTAACTATGACATGTTTGTTATAAAAAAAAAAACAAACAAAAAAAAAAACAACCTTAACCACTTGCCGACCGCCTCACGTCTATATACGTCAACAGAGCGGCACAAGCAGGCAAAATCACGTACCTGGTACGTGATTGCCTTCCCGCGGGCGGGGGGTCCAATCGGACCCCCCCCCCCCCCCGGTGCCAGCGGCGGTCGGCAATTGTCTAGGAGCGATCAGAGATGAGGGGGAGGCCATCCGATCGTGGCCCCCCTCCTCGCGATCGCTCCCAGCCAATGAGAAACATCCCCTGCCTGTGTATAGTACACACAGGCAGAGGATGTGATGTCATCTCTCCTCGGCTTGGCAGTTTCCGTTCCGACGCCGAGGAGAGAAGACATCCGAGTAAGTGTAAAACACTACACAACACAGTAGAACATGCCAGGCACACTAAACACCCCCGATCCCCCCCCGATCGCCCCCCGATCCCCCCCCAATCACCCCCCCTTGTCACAAACTGACACCAAGCTGTTTTTTTTTTTTTTTTTTCCTGATTACTGATTGGTGTCAGTTTGTGACAGTTAGAAGTGTTAGGGCAGTGAGTATTAGCCCCCTGTATGTCTAGGGGACCCCCCTAACCCCCCCTAATAAAGTTTTAACCCCTTGATCACCCCCCGTCACCAGTGTCGCTAAGCGATCATTTTTCTGATCGCTGTATTAGTGTCGCTGGTGACGCTAGTTAGTGAGGTAAATATTTAGATTCGCCGTCAGCGTTTTATAGCGACAGGGACCCCCATATACTACCTAATACATGTTTTAACCCCTTGATTGTCCCCTAGTTAACCCTTTCACCACTGATCACTGTATAACCGTTACGGGTGACGCTGGTTAGTTTGTTTATTTTTTATAGTGTCAGGGCACCCGCCGTTTATTACCGAATAAAGGTTTAGCCCCCCGATCGTCCGGCGGTGATATGCGTCGCCCCAGGCAGTGTCAGATTAGCGCCAGTACCG
The DNA here is from genome assembly GCF_042186555.1 of Aquarana catesbeiana. Taxonomy (NCBI): domain Eukaryota; kingdom Metazoa; phylum Chordata; class Amphibia; order Anura; family Ranidae; genus Aquarana; species Aquarana catesbeiana. The sequence goes on from NC_133327.1 coordinate 58,913,266, forward strand.
CTAACACCCACGCACGCAGCATGCGCCTCCCTTAGTGGTATAGTATCTGTACAGATCAATATCTGATCCGATCAGATCTATACTAGCGTCCCCAGCAGTTTAGGGTTCCCAAAAACGCAGTGTTAGCGGGATCAGCCCAGATACCTGCTAGCACCTGCATTTTGCCCCTCCGCCCGGCTCGGCCCAGCCCACCCAAGTGCAGTATCGATCGATCACTGTCACTTACAAAACACTAAACGCATAACTGCAGCGTTCGCAGAATCAGGCCTGATCCCTGCGATCGCCAACAGTTTTTTTGGTAGCTTTTTGGTGAAATGGCAAGCACCAGCCCCAGGCAGCGTCAGGTTAGTGCCAGTAGCACTAACACCCACGCACCGTACACCTCCCTTAGTGGTATAGTATCTGAACGCATCAATATCTGATCCGATCAGATCTATACTGGCGTCCCCAGCAGTTTAGGATTCCCAAAAACGCAGTGTTAGCGGGATCAGCCCAGATACCTGCTAGCACCTGCGTTTTGCCCCTCCGCCCGGCCCAGCCCAGCCCACCCAAGTGTAGTATCGATCGATCACTGTCACTTACAAAACACTAAACGCATAACTGCAGCGTTCGCAGAGTCAGGCCTGATCCCTGCGATCGCTAACAGTTTTTGGTAGCGTTTTGGTGAACTGGCAAGCGCCAGCGGCCTAGTACACCCCGGTCGTAGTCAAACCAGCACTGCAGTAACACTTGGTGACGTGGCGAGTCCCATAAGTGCAGTTCAAGCTGGTGAGGTGGCAAGCACAAGTAGTGTCCCGCTGCCACCAAGAAGACGAACACAGGCCCGTCGTGCCCATAGTGTCCTTCCTGCTGCATTCGCCAATCCTAATTGGGAACCCACCGCTTCTGCAGCGCCCGTACTTCCCCCATTCACATCCCCAACCAAATGCAGTCGGCTGCATGAGAGGCATTTTCTTTATGTCCTCCCGAGTACCCCTACCCAACGAACCCCCCCAAAAAAGATGTTGTGTCTGCAGCAAGCGCGGATATAGGCGTGACACCCGCTATTATTGTCCCTCCTGTCCTGACAATCCTGGTCTTTGCATTGGTGAATGTTTTGAACGCTACCATTCACTAGTTGAGTATTAGCGTAGGGTACAGCATTGCACAGACTAGGCACACTTTCACAGGGTCTCCCAAGATGCCATCGCATTTTGAGAGACCCGAACCTGGAACCGGTTACAGTTATAAAAGTTAGTTACAAAAAAAAGTGTAAAAAAAAAAAAAACACAAACAAAAATAAAAAAAAATAAATAGTTGTCGTTTTATTGTTCTCTCTCTCTCTATGGTTCTGCTCTTTTTTACTGTATTCTATTCTGCAATGTTTTATTGTTATTATGTTTTATCATGTTTGCTTTTCAGGTATGCAATTTTTTATACTTTACTGTTCACTGTGCTTTATTGTTAACCATTTTTTTGTCTTCAGGTACGCCATTCACGACTTTGAGTGGTTATACCAGAATGATGCCTGCAGGTTTAGGTATCATCTTGGTATCATTCTTTTCAGCCAGCGGTCGGCTTTCATGTAAAAGCAATCCTAGCGGCTAATTAGCCTCTAGACTGCTTTTACAAGCAGTGGGAGGGAATGCCCCCCCCCCCACCGTCTTCCATGTTTTTCTCTGGCTCTCCTGTCTCAACAGGGAACCTGAGAATGCAGCCGGTGATTCAGCCAGCTGACCATAGAGCTGATCAGAGACCAGAGTGGCTCCAAACATCTCTATGGCCTAAGAAACCGGAAGCTACGAGCATTTTATGACTTAGATTTCGCCGGATGTAAACAGCGCCATTGGGAAATTGGGGAAGCATTTTTTCACACCGATCTTGGTGTGGTCAGATGCTTTGAGGGCAGAGGAGAGATCTAGGGTCTAATAGACCCCAATTTTTTCAAAAAAGAGTACCTGTCACTACCTATTGCTATCATAGGGGATATTTACATTCCCTGAGATAACAATAAAAATGATTAAAAAAATAATGAAAGGAACAGTTTAAAAATAAGATAAAAAAGCAAAAAAAAAAAAAAAAAGCACCCCTGTCCCCCCTGCTTTTGCGCTAAGGCGAACGCAAGCGTCGGTCTGGCGTCAAATGTAAACAGCAATTGCACCATGCATGTGAGGTGTCACCGCGAACGTCAGATCGAGGGCAGTAATTTTAGCAGTAGACCTCCTCTGTAAATCTAAAGTGGTAACCTGTAAAGGCTTTTAAAAATGTATTTAGTTTGTCGCCACTGCACGTTTGTGCGCAATTTTAAAGCATGTCATGTTTGGTATCCATGTACTCGGCCTAAGATCATCTTTTTTATTTCATCAAACATTTGGGCAATATAGTGTGTTTTAGTGCATTAAAATTTAAAAAAGTGTGTTTTTTCCACAAAAAATGCGTTTGAAAAATCGCTGCGCAAATACTGTGTGAAAAAAAAAAATGAAACACCCACCATTTTAATCTGTAGGGCATTTGCTTTAAAAAAAATATATAATGTTTGGGGGTTCAAAGTAATTTTCTTGCAAAAAAAAATAATTTTTTCATGTAATCAAAAAGTGTCAGAAAGGGCTTTGTATTCAAGTGGTTAGAAGAGTGGGTGATGTGTGACATAAGCTTCTAAATGTTGTGCATAAAATGCCAAGACAGTTCAAAACCCCCCCAAATGACCCCATTTTGGAAAGTAGACAACCCAAGCTATTTGCTGAGAGGCATGTCGAGTCCATGGAATATTTTATATTGCGACACAAGTTGCAGGAAAGAGACAAATTTTTTTTTTTTTTTTGCACAAAGTTGTCACTAAATGAGATATTGCTCAAACATGCCATGGGGATATGTGAAATTACACCCCAAAATACATTCTGTTGCTTCTCCTGAGTATGGGGATACCACATGTGTGGGACTTTTTGGGAGCCTAGCCGCGCACAGGACCCCGAAATCCAAGCACCGCCTTCAGGCTTTCTAAGGGCGTAAATTTTTGAATTCACTCTTCACTGCCTATCACAGTTTCGGAGGCCATGGAATGCCCAGGTGGCACAAAACCCCCCCAAATGACCCCATTTTGGAAAGTAGACACCCCAAGCTATTTGCTGAGAGGTATAGTGAGTATTTTGCAGACCTCACTTTTTGTCACAAAGTTTTGAAAATTGAAAAAAAAAAAAAAAAAATTTTTCTGGTCTTTCTTCATTTTCAAAAACAAATGAGAGCTGCAAAATACTCACCATGCCTCTCAGCAAATAGCTTGGGGTGTCTACTTTCCAAAATGGGGTCATTTGGGGGGGGGGTTGTGCCATCATGGCATTTTATGGCCTTCAAAACTGTGATAGGCAACGAGGAGTGAAATCAAAAATGTATGCCCTTAGAAATCCTGAAGGCGGTGCTTGGTTTTTGGGGCCCCGTACGCGGCTAGGCTCCCAAAAAGTCCCACACATGTGGTATCCCCATACTCAGGAGAAGCAGCTGAATGTATTTTGGGGTGCAATTCCACATATGCCCATGGCCTGTGTGAGCAATATATCATTTAGTGACAACTTTTTGTAAATTTTTTTTTTTTTTTGTCATTATTCAATCACTTGGGACAAAAAAAATAAATATTCAATGGGCTCAACATGCCTCTCAGCAATTTCCTTGGGGTGTCTACTTTCCAAAATTGGGTCATTTGGGGGGGTTTTGTACTGCCCTGCCATTTTAGCACCTCAAGAAATGACATAGGCAGTCAAACTAAAAGCTGTGCAAATTCCAGAAAATGTACCCTAGTTTGTAGACGCTATAACTTTTGCGCAAACCAATAAATATACGCTTATTGACATTTTTTTTACCAAAGACATGTGGCCGAATACATTTTGGCCTAAATGTATGACTAAAATTGAGTTTATTGGATTTTTTTTATAACAAAAAGTAGAAAATATTTTTTTTCAAAATTTTCGGTCTTTTTCCGTTTATAGCGCAAAAAATAAAAACGGCAGAGGTGATCAAATACCATCAAAAGAAAGCTCTATTTGTGGGAAGAAAAGGACGCAAATTTCGTTTGGGTACAGCATTGCATGACCGCGCAATTAGCAGTTAAAGCGACGCAGTGCCGAATTGTAAAAAGTGCTCTGGTCAGGAAGGGGGTAAAACCTTCCGGGGCTGAAGTGGTTAACAAATCACTTCAATGAATGCAGCAATGCATGCAGTGTTTGTAAAGTGCTGCATTTACTAACACTGGCATAATGTGCCCTCCTGAAACTGTCCCAGGCAGTAAATGACAGTGCAGATTTATCTGGTATCTGCTCACCTGAGTCCATTTATGTCAGGGCTTGACAAATTTGCTTTGAATCTAGGAGCCAGCTAAAAAAGTTTGGAGCCAGTTTTTCTTTAACTAACAAATCTTATGAGTGAAACATGTAACATTTATCTCTCTTACAGGCAGAGCCGTTTTTTGTTGTTTGCACACGTTTAAAAAATAATTTTAGGTCTGAAGATTGCATAAAAACCTCGAAACATTCTATATTTTCTGAAATCAGACACCCTAGAGAATAAACTAGTGGTAGTTCCAATTTTTTATATTACACAATATTACCGCAAAGGTCTAGGAAGCAAAAAATGTCACTAAAAACACCACATTTACAGTTCATTTTAGGGGGCACAAAAATGCAATAAATTACTTTTTTTTTTTCAAAATAGGCGACACATTAAAATCCCCCTATAAGTCCTCAGTTTAGCGTTGTGAGGAAAGTCTGGTGTTAGAATTATTGCTCTCATTTTGGTGAGCGCTGTGATGCGTAACATGTGTATTGCAATCAAAGTTTTCAGGCATAAGCGCCCTGCTGTGCGCGTTTATGTTTGTATGTGCGTATAGATCCCAAAACACGTTGACAACAAAGGGTCAATCAGCATGGTCACAGAAGGTGTCCAAAGCCCTGTTTAAAAAGTGTATGTCAAGTCAAAATTAAAATAAAAGTATATGCAGTACATCTCTGCAATACATGCACATTTCCCCACGTTTTATCCCTCTAAAGACCCTGGGAGTACAGAAAAATATCTGTTGATCTGCCAGTTATGCACTTAGCTACAAATTCCTGTAGTGGACAGACAACACACAACATTTCTATGGCTTCAGTGTTGTCAGCCCTACCCAGTTCTCTGGGTAGTACTTGCCAGTACTCGTTGCAGTGAGTGGACCCGGGAGTTTCAGACTGCCGGTCTTATGCGCCCTACTGTGCTGCACTGTTAGACTGTTGGACCGGGAGACTCCTTGTCTATTCCGCCTCCGATGACCTCACACTTTGACAAAGCGGGAGTCTCCGTCTGTGTGTGCAGGTTATGAAAATCTCATCACATTCATACCCGATACTGTGGAGATAATGCAGAGTGTAGTCACACTCCCAAAATGTGAAAGTAGGAGAAGAGTGTGTAGCGATGTGTGTGCAGAGTCCTTTGAGCAGAACACTAATGATCTGCTGCACACCCACCCATGGTCCCACCCACTCAAGACTATAAATGCCAGGGCATGATGGGATTTGTAGTCTCCGTGAGCAGCGACAAACACCAACAGGAAGTGACATCGCCACTTCTGAGATCCTCCTACTAGAGCCCAAGGATTGAAGAAGCTGTACAAGAAATTATGTCATCCATTTTTTAAAGCAAGGAGTTTTATACAGTGTTCACTTTTAGTATCCACATATGGCTATTGCACAGATTCTTAACACTATCCCGGAGTTATTCTTTAAATATAGAAACATGAACATTAGAATATTCAGGGAGCCCTCAGTCGCTAGTTATTATATTCCGAAAGAATAAATAGTTTTCAGTCCATTGGCCGAATCACAGACCTGCATTGTGAGAAGCATAACCACTGTGCAGCGCCGCAAAACAGGAAGCGAAGAACAAAACATCTCCCTGTGGATATATTAATATAGTAATATATACATATATTTTTAGATTGCTATATGATTTTTCACACTTTTGTTGTTTTTGTTTTCAGGTTTTTGTAAAATACATATATATATATATATATATATATATATATATATATATATATATATATATATATACACATATATAGTATGGAGTTTAAGTATTTTAATCAGACATTCTTACATTATTTACAATAATAAAAGTAAAAAAAAAATAACCTAACTAGCAATCCATATATAGTTGGTATACTAAGGGCCCTGACAAGATTCCTTAAGAAAAAAAAAGAGCTAAATTATTATTTTCAAATTTTTTTCAAGTCTGCAATTCATTACCGTCCCTGGAGTGCACAGTAGCTATGAGCTGCAGATTTGCACCAAACCACAGGATGAAGCCCCTGAATAATTTCAATAGAAGCAAGATGTGAGGTGGTGATTACACAACTGAAACTCCACCTAGACCAAGACAAAATGGCTTAGCAGTGATTGTGGCATACCAATGTAATGTTACTGCTAAATTATTTCAGTGCAGACTCGGGGCAGGGGACAGTTATTGAGAAAATAACATTGTTTTGTTTCAGTTTTGTTCAACATATGCATGCATAAAATATTAGTGATGTGGTCGAAAACAGGGTTTTCAGCATTGTGCCGAAAGAAAAAAAAAATGTGCTGCTAATGGCTGCTGAAAACGCCCACGATTTTGCCATTATTTTACCACGATTTTGCTGCAATCTTACCGTGCTTTCAATGTATTCTTTTCATAGGTATGTGACTCAAAAAAATCAAAAACGCAATACGGGTGCATTTTTGATATGCTCTTGCTGAGTTTTCAATGGAACTGTGCGTTTTTGGTGCGTTTTTTTAAACTGACCTAATATGCACCAAAAATGCAGCAAGCAGGATTTTTAACACTGCTTCAAATGATGCCACCCTATTAGATTGTAAGCTCTTCTGAACAGGGCCCTCTTAACGCTCTTGTATTTTATTGTATTATAACTGTATTGTCTCCCTTTTATATTGTAAAGCGCTGCGTAAACTGTTGGCGCTATATAAATCTTGAATAATAATAATATCCATTAGAATTGAGAAAGTCACTAGGATGAGTGGTGAACCATCGTCAACATTACAGAACAAGCCCAGCTGACTAAATACTACTGGCTATACCAGGGGTGTCCAACATGCAGCCCAAGACAGCTATGAATAAAAATCGTACACTTACTTTAAAATTTAGTTCTTATTTTTTAAATTTTTTCTAAAAATGCATTTAGACTTAGCGAACACATGCATACGAGGAAAAATCTAACAGTGTCTCCTTACTTATACATTTTATCTTCCCAAAGAAAAATATTACACTCTGCACAGTTGCGCCTTATTCATGTCATCAGTTTTCAGCTGCACCAACAGTCTATTTGTGAGCAACTATTTTCAAGGATGAAGTACATGAAGGGCAAAATTAGAACCAAAATATCTGAGAATTGCTACAAAAAAAAAAAAAGAAGTGTCAAATATCACACTAGCTTTATGTTGCCCTCGTTTACCTTTATAGTAAAAAATATTACAAAATAAATGTGAAGTTTTATTACTCCGATAGGTACATTATCTATATCAGTGATCGTTAACTTGTGATCTGCTACTCATCAGCTATCCTGATTGTTAGTGTATTTTATGTGTGGCCCAAGACAATTCCTATTCTATCAATGTGGCCCAGGAATGTCAAAATGTTGGACACCCTTGGGCTATACCATGATTTGAACAAATGAGAATCTTAAACAAAACAACAATGTCAAAATGTTGTTGCAGGTTAGAGAATAAAAACACCTTATTGGTTCTTACCACCAGCAGAATATTCCTATCTACGGTTTTCTTTTTCCAGTACAGACCATATAATATGCTTATCAAAAATCAATTACCAAGTTAAAGTGTAACTAAATTGTCTGGGGCCCCAACAGAACTAACCCCCAGTTTGGCATGCTCCAGCAATGACAGATTCATATTCCCGCTTGTCACTGCTGTCATCTTCTTTCATCTTTCTTCTAGCCATTGGGCAGCTACAATGATGCTACTCTTGTCTTTGCAAAGCTGGAGTTGTATTGTTACTGTTCTTTGCTGAACTCTGGGGGAATGGGGGTTACACAGTAATGCAGTCAGTGTACAATGAAAAAGAAAAAATTGCCGGGGCGAATTGGACGAGGCCCCTGTGTGGAGCGCTCCTGACCGTCTCTACCTCCTTCCCATCCCCTCTCCTTGTTCTACTCTACCCCTTCTACTAAGCTCTAAGTCCTAGTCATTTTCCCAGTACCTCTCAATAACTTTAAGTACTTTACTACAAGGACTAGGCCCATGCTTTGGGCCTCCGATTAACATTGTGGTCATAAGCCATTCCTGCATATATCACTGTGTCTTCACTTGTTTGACTGTTCACAAGGCAGACGAGCGTTCTTGTACCTTGCAATTGCGCACTTCAGAACTCCTTGCAGCAGTTTTGCTGGCTTTATATGAACCTCTCTGAAGTACTTTGTTGTAATTGTACATTTACAGTAATTATAAAAAAAACAATAAAAATATTGCATAGGAAAAAATTGCCAGCAGGAAAGTAAAGACGTTTTTGGCAGAAGAGTCGCAAGACTCTTCTACCAAAAAAAAAAAAAAAAAAAAAAAAACTACTCCGCTAGCATTTAACCTCTTCCCGTCCGCGCTATAGCCGAATGACGGTTACAGCGCAGACCTACTTTGCCAGGAGACGTCCTCCTGAGCACGGCGTGCTCTGTGATCAGTGTGTCTATGAGACTTGACTGATCACAGATCGGAGTAAGGGGTCGATCCCAACCCTCACCACGTCATCAGCTATCAGCCAATGACAGCCAATCATGTGATTTAAACAGAGCCAGTAATTGTGAGGAGAAAAAAAAAAAGCCGATCACCGGCGGCTGTGAGAGGGACATCAGTCCCGATCGTGGAGAGCCTCTGCAGAGACTTCTGTGCCTACCTGCCAGCAGGGCTGGATTTCCCACAAGGCCACCGAGGCCAGGCCTCGGGGCGGCAGTGGTACAGGGGCGCCGCCCCCCACACTAACATCAGCATGCAGTACACCCGGGCGCCAGAGAGGTGGGGGCACTGAAGCGCTAGAGTGCTCCTCTCCCTCCTCCTCCTCTCTGTGTCCAGACTGAGGCGGCTTCCTCCGCAGGTCACCGCCGCCACCGCTGTGTTTTTCGCTGCTCAAGCCCGTCCCCCCTCCCTCCTCCTGTCAGAGAAAGAGAGCAGCCGCCGGAGATCGGAGCGGCTGGTCTCTGTGCGGGGGGGGGGCGTGTTCTCCTCTGTCTCTCACTCCCGCCCAAGCCTGTGCCTGTCTCCATCTGTTCTGTTGTACACACTTGGAGGGGAGGTTGTCCTGGGGGGTCTGTACTAATGGAGGGGGGGTTGTCCTGGGATGTCTGTACTAGTGAAGGGGGGGTTTGTACTAATGGGGGGGGTTTGTCCTGGGGGGTCTGTACTAATGAAGGGAGGGGTGGTTTGTCCTGGGGGGGTCTGTGCTAATGGAGGGGGTGGGGGTTGACCTGGGGGGGTTGTACTAATGGAGGGGGGTTTGTCCTGGGGGGGTCTGTACTAATGAAGGGAGGGGTGGTTTGTCCTGGTGGGGGTCTGTACTAATGGAGGGGGGGTTGTCCTGGGATGTCTGTACTAGTGAAGGGGGGGTTTGTACTAATGGAGGGGGGTTGTCCTGGGGGGTTTGTACTAATGAAGGGGGGTTTTGTCCTGGGGGGTCTTTACTAATGAAGGGAGGGGCGGTTTGTCCTTGGGGGGGTCTGTGCTAATGGAGGGGGTGGGGGTTGACCTGGGGGGGGGTTGTACTAATGGAGAGGGGGTTTTCCTGGGGGGGTTTGTACTAATGGAGGGGGGTTTGTCCTGGGGGGGTCTGTACTAATGAAGGGAGGGCTGGTTTGTCCTGGAGGGGTCTGTACTAATGAAGGGAGGGGTGGTTTGTCCTGGGGGGTTTGTACTAATAGAGGGACATTTGTCCTGGGGGGGTCTGTACTAATGAAGGGAGGTGGGTTTGTCCTGGGGGGGTCTGTACTAATGAAGGGAGGTGGGTTTGTCCTGGGGGGTCTGTACTAAGGGAGGGGGGTTTGTCCTGGGGGGGTCTGTACTAATGAAGGGAGGGGTGGTTTGTCCTGGGGGGGTTTGTACTAATGGAGGGGGGTTGTCCTGGGGGGGTTTGTACTAATGGAGGGGGGTAGACCTGGGGGGGTTTGTACTAATGGAGGGGGGTTGTCCTGGGGGGGGTTTGTACTAATAGAGGGGCGTTTGTCCTGGGGGGTCTGTACTAATGAAGGGAGGTGGGTTTGTCCTGGGGGGGGTCTGTACTAAGGGAGGGGGGGTTGTCCTGGGGGGGTCCGTACTAATGAAGGGAGGGGGGTTTGTCCTGGTGGGGGTCTGTACTAATGGTGGGGGGTTTGTCCTGGGGGGGAGGGTCTGTACTAATGGAAGGGGGTGGTTTGTCCTGGGGGGGTCTACACCCAGGAAAGTACACCCAGGGCTCCAGAGGGAGAGGGCAGTGCTGAGGGAACACCATCAGAGAGAGAACCCCGCTGCCCTGCGCCACCAGAGGGAAAGCCACACAGCCTGGCGCCATCCCTGGCGGAGAAAGGAATGGAGTCATTGCAGGAATACAGATCTGGGTGCTACCCAACAAAGTCGCCACGGGCAATTCAGAGTGAGCTGACAGGTGAGAGGGCCGATCGGCCATTATCTACTAATGTCCATAGGAACTGCAGTCTCTGACCATCTCCTGTATCATGTCTGCCGTCTCTGACCATCCCTTTACTATGATTGCAGTCTCTGACCATCTCTTGTAACATGTCTGCAGTCTTTGACCGTATTATGTCTGGGGGCTCTTTCTGGTGGTGTGGGGGGGGGGGGGGGGCGGCATTGAAGGGCCCGGCCTTGGGGCGGCAAAGGGAGTAAATCCGGGCCTGCCTGCCAGTGCCACCTACCAGTGCCCACCAGAGCCACCTATGTCACCAATCAGTGCCTCATCACCAGTGCCACCTACCAGTGCCCATCAGTGCCTCTCATCAGTTCCACCCATCAGTGCAGTCTTAGTGCCCATCAGTGCTGTCTTATCAGTGCCCATCAGTGTCACCTTATCTGTGCCTATCAGTGTCATCTTATCTGGGCCTAACAGTGCAGCCAATCAGAGCCCATCAGTGCAGCCTCATCAGAGAATATCAATGAAGGAGAAAAATTACCCGTTTGCAAAATTTTATAACAAACTACGAAACGTTTATTTTTTTCCAATATTTGTCTTTTTTTTGTTTGTTTAGCAAAAAATAAAAACCCAAGTGGTGATTAAATACCACCAAAAGAAAGCTCCATTTGTGTGAAAAAAAATAATAAAAATTTAATTTGAGTACAGTGTAGCATGACGGCGCAATTTTCATTCTAAGTGTGACAGCGCTGAAAGCTAAAAATTGGTCTGGGCAGGAGGGGGGTTTAAGTGTCCAGTAAGCAAGTGGTTAAATTGTGTTCCTCTTTAAGTTGTTGATACGTCTCATTGAGCTGCCACAACTTGTAAGTCATGAGAGACAGATCAAAATGCTAAAAAAAAGAGAGCACACAAATACACCCTTAGCCCTGCAACAACTCTCTTTAAACTGTTCTGCACACTTCAAGCAATGGGGGTGGTCATGCTTTGCTAACCTCAGCTGAAGAATCCTTTGCAGTGCTGGGAGGATTATCTAACCTCAAAAAGCCAACCTGTGATAAGGCAGAGTCTGGGGTTTTGAGTGTGAAAGCTTTTTAGCCCTTTGGGCAAGGGTTTGCTGTGTGGTTACAGAAGAAGATTTCTTTTACATTCGTTGTGGTGAAGAAAGAAACCAAAAGCTGGATTACCTTGTGTAACAGGATTTCACAGAAATGTCTTCTTGAAAACTAGCTCTGTCTTTTTTGTGTGATATGTCAATGTCTGTTAAATCTCACTCACAGAATTTAAAGGAAACTGGTCATGAGAAAAACACGGATGCTATCCGTTTCTGAAAACAATTGTTAATTTCCTGAAATGCAATGGCTTCAATGCTGTCACTGACCCAGAAAGATTACAGTTTATCAGTGATTCTGAATTCATCCTAGACTTTCATTTGCTGAATGTTTATTCTAAATCAGTATTGAAATATATTGAAGCCTATCAACTAGCCTAACTAGCATTTTCAGAAGAAGCCTAGCAATGTTTTTCACATGACCAGCGCACTCTAAGATATATCTGATGCCGAAACTATTTTTTACATTTTGGATAGAATAGCAAATGGTTAGAGCCTTTATTTTTTATTTTTTGTGTCCTGTTGTGGAGATATTTGCAACCGAACAGGTTATTTCTAGATTCCTTTATATTCTGTTCTGGTGAGAACTGCAACACTTTGGATTTCATCTCATTTTCTGTCCTATATACAGTGGGTATAGAAAAGAATCACCCCCCCCCCCCCCTTAAAAATAATCACATTTTGTTGCTTTGCAGCCTTAAATTAAGACAGATACAGTTATTGTTTTACCCAGCTGTATTTACTAGTGCAACTTATAACATCCAAGTGAAAGATATAACACCAACATGTCAGAACAAAGAAAAAAAAATTCAAAAACAGAATCATTGAGTTGGAAAAAGGATCACCCCCTTATGTCATTATTTTGTTGAACCACCTTTTGCTTTAATTACAGCCTTTAATCTGTTGGGATATGTCTCTACTAACTTTGCACATCTAGACTTTGCAATATATGCCCATTCTTTGCAGAAATGCTCAAGTTCAGTTAAATCTGATGGTGACCATTTGTGGACTGCAGTCTTCAAGTCATTCCACAGATTTTTCAATGGGGTTTAAGTCTGGGCTCTGACTATGCCATGCAAGAACATTCACCTTTTTCTCCTTCAACCACTGTGTGGTCATTTTTGCTGTGTGCTTTGGGTCATTGTCATGTTGGAAGGTAAACCTTCTTACCATTGACAACTTTCTGGCAGAGGCAGCAGATTTTCCTCAAATATTTGATGGTATTTTGCCCCATCCATTTTTCAAAAATTCTGTATCTCAGAAAAATAGATTATTATATAAGACCAATAAAAAAAGTATTTTTAATATAGAATTATTGGGTTACTGAAAAGCATGCCCATGTACAGCATTAGTATGCACTATACCAATACTTGGTCGGGGCTCCTTTTGCATGAATTATTGCATCACAGTGGCGTGGCATGGAGGCAATTAGCCTGTGGCACTGCTGAGCTGTTATGGAAGCCCAGGTTTCTTTAATAGAAGCCTTCATTTCGTCTGCATTGTTGGGTCTCGTGTCTCATCTTCGTCTTGACAATACCCCTCAGATTCTCTATGGGGTTTAGGTCAGATGAGTTTACTGGCCAATCAAGCACAGTGATGCCATGATCACTAAACCAGGTACTGGTACTTTTGGTAGAGTGGGCAGGTGCCAAGTCATGCTAGAACATGAAATCGGCATCTCCATAAAAGCTGGTCAGCAGAGGGAAGTAGGAAGTGCTCTAGAACTTCCTGAGTGAGGGCTGCGCTGACTTTGGACTTGATAAAACAAACAGTGGACCAACATCAACAGATGACATGGCTAGAGGTCGACCGATATGGGTTTTTCTCTGGCCGATGCCGATATTTAGAAATCGCGGTGGGCGATGGCCGATATGCGATGCCGATTTTTTTGGGCCGATATATTAGGCCGATTTTTTTTTTCTTTTTTTTTTACCCTTCATCTCATAAAATCTAACAGTTAGACCCCTTTCACAGTGCTTTCACACTGAGGCGATGTGCTGGCAGGATGTTAAAAAAAAGTCCTGCAAGCAGCATCTTTGGAGCGGTGTATACCACCACTCCTGCCCATTGAAATGAATGCGCACCGCTGCCGAAGCGCCTGCAAAGTGTTTCGGCAGAGGCTCTTCAGGGGCGCATTTAACCCCTTCCTCGGCCGCAAGCTGGGTTATAAGCGCCCCGCTAGCAGCTAAATAGCGCCGCTAAAATGACGGTAAAGCGCCGCTAAAACTAGCAGCGTTTTACCGTCAACGCCTACCCACTCCAGTGTGAAAGTAACCTTAAGTAATAAGTGATACAGACAATTTTTTACATTTAAGCATTTATTAAACAAAACAAACCTCCAATCAGTTCACTTGTATGTAGAATTTAGATAAAAAAAAAACTATATCTTAGATATTAAATACACAAAAACAGGTAATCAGTTCACTTGTATGTAGAATTTAGATAAAAAAAAAAACTATATCTTAGATATTAAATACACAAAAACAGGTAATCAAAACTTCTGGACGAAAAAAAAATGGGCCAACTTTACTGCTTAGTTTTTTTTTAAATTTATTAGTGTATTTTTTTTTTTTTAAATTGCGTTTGAAAGACCGCTGCGCAAATACCGTGTGACATAAAATATTGCAACAACCGGTATTTTATTCCTTAGGGTCTCTGCTAAAAAAAAAATATATGTAATGTTTGGGGGTTCCAAGTGATTTTCTAGCAGAAAATACAGGATTTTTACTTGTAAGCAACAAGTGTCAGAAAAGATTTAGTCTTTAAATGGTTAAACTGAGAGCTTCTACACACAGAGTTCAGCTCATTGATAAGTGTAAACATTGTATCTCTTCAGGTTCTTTTATCAGATTTGGCAGGCTGCCTAGAGAGGAGAGAAGTCGCTTCACAGAAGACTTCAGGCAACTTGCATTGACTTCTATTACAGAAGTCATTTGCAAGCCGCGCTGAAGGTATATCGGCCTTTTTTAACAGCACAAACTGGCGATGCCGATTAAGTAAAAAACACCAATTATCGGCCGATATATCGGTCGACCTCTAGACATGGCACCCCAAATCATCACGGACTGTGGAAAATTCTATATTTCATTTGGAAAACAAGGTCCCATAGTCTGGAGAGGCACAGAATCCAAGTTGTATGAGGTCCAGTGTGAAGTTTCCACAGTCAGTGATGATCTGGGGAACCACGTCATCTGCTGGTGTTGGTCCACTGTGTGATTTAACATGTCAGATTTTTTTCCCCCCATCTGTGTCTAATTGGGGAGATTAACCTCCACTTTTTGTCTCGCTGCAAAAACAGGAAGCAAGAGGAAATCCTGAAAAGTAAGGGAATCCCTTGGGGCCGCCCAGGTCACCAGAACTAGTGTCCCCATTGCAGGATTTTTGCTCTATTACTATTCTGGGGTTAACCTAAAATTTTGGGTTTTCTTTTCTTTTCACTTTCAATGATAATGGTAACAGGACAAATTTAGAAGGTGAATCTCCACAATGGGGCACAGACTGAAAAAAACCTAATAGGTGTTCTATACTTTCTCCACTCTAAAACTTTTACCATTAGTTATACTTTAAATAAGTTTATATTAGCCCTGATAAAGCAATAGCGGATACTCAAAATGTGTTGGCTCAACTGAAACCTTTAAAAAACATTCCTAATAAAAAGTGTCATGTTATTGTACATATTTTTGGACACAGGATCTGCCCCTCATGAAAGATTGAGGTGCTTGAACTCCTTTTGTTTTGCCCTCATCTCCTCTTTTGTAGTGGGTGTTACTTCAAATTGGATTCCCAACACCAAAAAAACCCAGTACAAGCTTATGCTCATATTCGCATGCATTGCACACATACTTCTAAGCAAAGAGGCAATGTTAGAGGTACTATTCCAGTTCATCATGCTCAAGTCTGTACGCACATGTATACGCAAACACCAATTACCGTGAGCACCTGGTACCCAGTGCTGAATAGTCCTTCAGCTTGTACCTGTACTCCCGATCCACTGAACCTGCTTACCCGTGTATGACCCAGCTTTCCCCTGGACTTCGCATTGCTCGTGCCTTAACCTTGTTCATCTGATCCCTCTGGCCTCGTGTTGTTAACTGGACTTGCCTTTGCCTGACGATTCTTTACTGCGCTGCCCGGCTGTTACAAACCTTGGCCCGCTTCCTGCACTTGCTCTCTTGACTCGGTCTCTCATTTGCCTGGTAGTTGCTGGTCACTGCCTGCATACGGGCTCAGCTACCATCTCCTGCTCTGGTGCAAAGCTGCTTCAGCATCCTGTCCTGAGGACTGCGACCCCCAGCTTCATCCACCTAAAGAGCGGACATCGGAAACCAGCTACTCAGGCGCTCGTGCAACTCATTGCCCTCACACTCTATGCCTCCACCTTCAGGAGTGTTGGGCAGGAGCTGCAAGAGAGGCCTCCACAACATTCCCGTCGTCAGCAGGTATGTGGTAATTACCTAAAGACAGCACGCTGTAATTCTGTCCAGGGGCTGTTCACAAAATCAGCGATGGGAACATTGTAAAAAATTTCTAGGTAGCTTGAATGGGATTTCTGTTTTCAGTACAATAACAGTATTCAGTGGATAGCATCATCACATCACTGATTGACTGTAGTTGCTGCCTGAAGTAGTTTCTTTTTTAAAAATTAATTAATATAGCTGAGCCTTAATACGGGAACACACTTCTGTAGCCAACGCACTTCTTAGCCAACAGGCACAGTTATTTAAACTATTGTTAATCATGTCTGCCTGTTAAATAAACCTGTAATTTTGAAGGCAGGATATACCCAAGGCTTGGGAAATGGCAGTAGCTGCAATGTATAAGTTAACAAGCTGAAACTTTAGATACAAATTATTTCTCAAAGAAAGGGGGGAAACAAAAACATCATGTAGTCTTTAGTCAATTAAATGCAGATTAAAATTAATGGAAAATGTGTCTAAAATGTATGCATGCAAAGGCAATAAGTGAACAAGGGAATATATGAGCAAAGACTGTTTTTATAGGATGGGGAAGAGTCGGCCAAGACTAGGATGTAAAATGTGAAAATGAGGATTGGCAAATAGGCTGTTCTTTAAATTCCTCTTCCACACATTGTTGTGATATTGAAAACGACGGCTTACAAAGACTTTCCTCCAAATACCAATAAACACATCCATCACATATGTAATCCATTCTTTTGAAATTCTAGAATCATGTTGATTTAGCTGGGAAAGTTGTCGCAAATTAAAGCCTGTAACCCAAGTATCTGGCACGGGTGACTTTCTGCAGCCAAGCTCTGGAAGACCAATGATCAACAGCACAGAATGTAAACAAACTTTAAGTGAACAAGTCGCCCACGATAATCACATGATCAGATTTCTCAAAAGGAGGAGAGGACAGAAAATTGTAACCTTTTCGTTTACTTCCCAGACAAGATACTGCAACTCATTAAAGTTGAAGTCCATGCTAAAACTAAAATCCCTGCATCTAGGAGACACCCATGATCTAACATTAACCTATCTAGCCCTGTAAAGAAAAAAATCAGTATACATTACCTTTTCTGAAGCTGATCCGACCCGATCCCATGCTGAGCTGTCAGCCCCGGCTTTGCTGCAGAAGTGGGTGCAGAGGACACATCTAACAACGGAAGCCCCATAGTAAGCCTATGGGTAATTTCACTTCCCATTCATTTCACAGCCGTTGTCAGCTGTGTCCTCTGCAAAGCTTCTGCCACTGGAGATCGGGTCGGTTCGGCTTCAGAGAAGGTATGTATAAGGATTTCTTCTTTACAGGGCTAGATCAGCTAGATCGTGGGTGTCTATAGATGCAGGGGTTGTAGTTTTAGCATGGACTTCTACTTTAAAGAGAATGTATTACTTTGCTATATTTGCAATAGAGATCAATTTGACCTTAATAATCTTGCATCATCATTGCACATTGTAAACCCAAGTTTTGCGCCCTGCTTTGCAGCGTTGTGCAGTGGTTGCTTCTGAACAAAGATTATCAACACGCTCCAATCTATTCATAAAAACTAATTTTATTGGAATAGAGTTTATGAACTCCCAATGAAATGGGCCTTCACTATTAAATGAATGGTATGCCTTAAAGTGGTCGTAAACCCTTACAACCATCCAGTGAAGTGACCGGTGTCAGGTGATAAACAGAGATGAAACAAATCCTCCTGCATGCAATGTACCTGTCTATCTGCAGTCTTCTCTTCTCTACAGACGTTCAAAGCGCTGAATTTAAAAGCTTTTCTGAGAGTTCAGAAGAAAAAGGGTGGGGGGAGGGGGGCTGAAAGCGAGGATCGCTCTGAGAGCTGATTGGAGGGAAGAGACATACCCCCCTCCACACATCTCACAGGAACAGAGCTGAGGCTGTCAATCTGCTGGAGCTCCCTCCCGTCACCTTTCTTCTCTTGGTGTCAGGAAAACTTGTCAGAAGGGATTGAAGGGGCAGAGGACTGAAGCAGCAGACAGAAATTACAATTAGTGCTCTGGATTGAGACGAGTACTCACTATAGAGCAGTGGTTTTCAACTCCTGTCCTCAGGACCCACTAACAGGCCAGGTTTGCAAGATAACTGAAATACATCATAGGTGATATCCTTCGCTGCTCAGTAATTGCAGTATTCTAGTTTGCATCTCCCCAATGTAATACTTAAAATCTGGCCTGTTAGTGAGCCCTGAGGACAGGAGTTGAGAACCACTGCTATAGAGGGATATGTTGTTCATATTTCATGTCTGAGGTTTACAACCACTTTAACATAATATTCATTAATGCAACGCACCTGGATGGAGAGGCGTGAAGGAGGTCTTAAGTTGTAACGAATAGCACCTTTTTTATTTAACGTTTTGGAAAAGGGGGAGGTTTTTATTGCTCTGTGCCCCCATTATCGAGATTTACTCATTATATTTGTATTGTTTAAGAAATTTTGGGTTGTCCCCAAGTCAGTAATGAGGGAGGGAATTCTTTCAATGGGGACATTAGTTCTGATGACCCCGATAGCTAGAAATTCGCTCATTTTGGAAGGATGTCCTCTCACTTTCTGTTCTGGCTATGGAACAGGAAGAGAAATCTCCACTATGGGACACCAATAACCTGATGTGGTTATAACCCTTTTGCCTTTTTCTACTTTAAATTATATAAATAAAAAACGACGCTTATAGACCTCCATCAGCGTTATATGGTTTGTCCCAACCTCTCTAATTGTCACCTTTGCTAAACAGCCTGGTCTGCATTTAAATGTGGAGAAAATATAAATAAAGACATGTAAAAAAAAAAAAAATGAAGGACAATAAAAATCTATGGAAAAAAAAGGAAAAAAATGGAAAAATCTATGGAAAAAAATAAAGGAATTCATAGACTGAATAAGATAATTATGGGTAATAACCACAAACCATTACCAGAATACAATGAGGGGGATTTATTAAATACTGGAAAAGCCAGAATCTGGAGTAACTGTGAATGGCAACCAATCAGCTTCTAGCTTTCACTTTCAAAGCCTAACTGACCAAGCTGAAGCCAGCAGCTGATTGGTTACTATGAACCTCCGCTCCACTTTTAACAAATTCCCCCCTCCTCCAATATGTTTCACTGTAGCGGTCCTTTTAATGTTCCTCAGGCAGAAGTGGTGGTCTTGTCATTAACTTTTTTACATCAGTAGGAGCTGATGCTTAGCCATGACACCGAGGCAGGTAGGTGGGGCCCCAGATCAGGCTGCACCATAATTGGTGGCACACTGCTGATGCCATCGGGGGCCTGTCCTACTGACTCCCGATCATCAGTATTTGAACGTGAGCCATCAGTGACAGCTCAGTCACAGTTTTGGAGGGAGTCAATAGAGTATGCCACAAACAAGACAGTAACACATATACTGTATGTGGCAGATTGCTGTTAAGACCCACCCACCCTGTCACCACATAAATGCATATTGCTGTCATAAAGAACTTAATAGAGGCTCCAAAAGAAACAAAGGGATTCATTTCAAGGCTAACACAGATACTTGCAGACACAACAAGGTTCCGGCAGTTCAGCACTGCTGTTACCTTAGACTAGCAAACATCTGCCTGCTGGAGTATATGACAATTCAGATTAGAACTCTACAAAATATCAGACAAAGTGTATCCCCTTTCCAATATAAAGGGGGAGAATATATGTACATGTAAAGATAACCTAAAGAGTGACTCCACTTTTGGAAAAAGCAATCCCCTCTGGGTGATCAATGCACACTGCGAGAATCTTTTTGCAGATTCCTACCTGTTTCTGATCTGAAGGAATAGTTTTTTAGATCATGTTTTGTGCAGAGTGAATGGGAGCGACTAAGTCCTTATAAGCAGCTGATGCACATTCAGGGTTCTGATTAGAAAATTAGCAGTGTTTGCATTTCTTTAGAAGCGATTAAACCTTAGGGAGTAATCCACCAAAACTACATTTGTGTTGCAGAGGATGCCTAAAACTTGACTTGTAGCTTAGTGAACAGTTCTTCACCCAAACAGTAAATTACATTGATGGAGGCGCTATATGTACATCAACAGTGTACAGAATGCCTTCAGGCTACCATATCGCATGGAATTTTTTAGAACATTACAGCGGCTACAGTTTGAAAAGGAAAGGTAATTTTTAATAACATTAAACTACAATGTATAAAGCAACTGTATATGCTATACTACTTTTTTTCTTTTTGCTATATATTTGTTTCTACAAAAGTGGAGTTACCCTTTAAATACATACAGTTTAATATAGAAATCAGCATTGCTACCTCCAGATAGCTAGCAGGAACTTCAAGTTTTACATCTATCTCAATAAGAGGTAGCAATGCTAACACAATTGTGAAATTTACAGCATACATTTTTTTCTGTGTCTGTTGCTCACAGCACCTTGATTTTGGGTGTTTGTTAAAAAAAATTGATGGCTGAAATTAGTTGCTACAAGCAATTCAGTTTTTTCCTTCTTCCAGCACTCAGACATGATTCTCATTCTAAAAGAAATAACTCTTTAGTAAATTGATTTTGCTGCCTCTCCAATTGTCTTGTGGTTTTCCAGTGTGTTTTACTGTTTTCACTTGCAGGAGAGTCGAGTTTCAGTGCTCCCTCGTTGTAGAAGCTGTGTGCTGCTAGACTGCAGAGGCGCAGTTTCCTCAATATAAGTTAATATGAAATTATAGCTGTGAAAAACAGTCCATTCCATAAATCAGAACGATGCCAGAGAAGCCGACAATTAGAAGGAGCTGCTCGACATGGCGTTACATGGGAACTGCTGCCTAATGAGACCGTCCCACTCCTGTTCCTCCCGGCTGACTTGTCTTATGAAGTCTGGGTGGTCTTCCTCATGCTCGCGAGCCCCAACTGAGCTTGTAAATATCTTTTGCTAAGAGGTGGAACTTTTTGGTTTTCCCCTTTCCCTTGGACAAAGGATCTAAATTTTGGTCTTCTCGTTGCATAACCGCTGCTTGCATCCAAGCAGTTCATATTTCCTGGCCTTTAAACAAACAGGATCATTCTCGTACGTCCCAAGTCTTCCTCTGGCAGCGGTGGCTGACTACTCATCTGCCTAATCAATTCATGTGCTGTTGGACTCCTCTGAAAGGGTGCCATAGGCCGTGCTACATGCTCATCCAATTCAAACAAGCTGTATTTATTAAAGTGGTTCCTAGCGAAATGCCTGAGGAACCATGGAAGTCCTGTATAGAGCCCTAAACACAACTACTTGAAAGACTCCTGGACTGTCAGCAGAATCTGGAATTGGCAATGTGTTCCTTCGTTAGGATTCATTATACTTCATGCTAAGACATTGCAGATATTTTGTCACTAGCACATTTATTAAATAGGAGCTGTGAGGAGGGAAACATACACTCCAGCTTCGCCGGCTGAAATAAAAGCAATTTCTGAAGGGTAATAATAAATCCTTTAACATTTAGAAATCAAATTACCCAACAAAGAAGTGCAAACTAGAACCATGTACAAATGAAGTAAGTCAATCAAGCAGCTCACCTGTGTATTTGGTATTTAGGTACAGGCAAAGATCTGTACCCAAAGTTCAGCATATCTACTCTTTAAAAGACGTACAATACAGGGGTTGACTTACTCAAAGCAAATAAACTGTGTAGTTTGCAAAATCAGTTGCACTCTGCAAGAGCAGTTGCTCCAGAGCTTAGTAAATGAGCAGACACTCATGAGCGGACTTCCATCATCAAATCATGTGCAAGCAAAAATGCTGTTTTTTTTTTTTTGTTTTTTTTTTTCCTTGCATGTGATTGGGTATTCTTTGCAAAGTGAATCTTTACCTCATTTACTAATCTCTGGAGCAACTGCTCTTGTAGAGTGTAGCTGCACTTTGCAATGTGCACAGTCGATTTGCTTTTAGACAGTAGCCAATATTTTTAACCCCCTCTCAGGTGTCCATACTTACCCGCTCAGTAAATTCAGCGTTATCCTGCTGTGATCTGCATTTCGCTGCCACACGCCGGGTCCCTCATGTCCATTGTCTTTTCAGATGACATTGGAAGCTGGTTGTCTCTCCCAGGTTCAGGCAACTGGCCTCTTGGTCTGCCCTCTTTTGTCTGCTGGATTAAAGCAGATGTCTCCTGGAATATGTGGCATGTATATCCTATTGCCATACAGATTTTCTTTATTCAATACCTGAATAACTGGCCCACTGCACGCCAATCTGCAGTATCCAGCAATATTGCACAAAATACTGAAGTTTACACAATATAGAGAGGGGTGTGACCTAACACAACCAATTATGGCTCTGTTCACACACATAGGTAATTGGTTTTCTTAGCACTTTAATTTGTATGCACTATTGTTGTTTTAATTCACACATCTAAAATATCTACACAAATGATGTAAGCGAGCCCCCCCCCCCACCCCCATATACATTTTTTGTAGAATGACTAGTGCACTTATATTGCACAGGAACTGTATGGTGGTGACCTGGCATGCCTGTGGCTGTTCCCCTTGGTCTGGGGGGGCTTCTCGCCTCAACCCCGGGTTGGACACTTGTCTGAGGACCCTGTTGATATCCATTTGGAACCTGGGCTTAGCTTGGGACTTGTAAGTAACTGACAAGTTGTTTTGAGATTTTCTCTTAGAGGGCCTTATATATGCTAATAGTTATTTATCTACCTACCTTTTAGGCTAAATTAGCATCATACTCCTGATGAGTGGCTGCAATGCCATGAAAGGCATTGAGTCTTTCCAAGGGTGCCAAGAAAAATCTGACTTATGTATTTTAAATAATTGTATATAATCGCCAATTGATGTATGTCTAATTTATTAATTTATTTACCAACTATGTCTATTCGATGATCTGCATTATCCATTTGTGCGTCCTTGTACGAATCATGTTCCTTGATCAATTATAATGCTTATTGTATCAGTTATATTCAATGCGTGAGTATCTTGATTGTATTACATTATTGCTCATTGATTTAACATGTTTCATAAGTTATGAAAAGTCCAATGTGATTGTGCAATCAATTATAATAGTTTTATTTTTTATGTATGCATCATCAATTTGAATGACAAGCCTCATATAAAGTCCCAGGCCCCCTTGCTTTTTTTGTTCTAACTGAAGTTTACACATTTACTGGATGTTATAATCTGACTGGTATATGTGCTAAACATATCATGGCCACACTGAAGTATGAGCTTCATTGATGCACTGGGCTTTGCAATAATGCTGGAAATTGTAGTGTGGCAAGGTATTAACAAGGCAATGGGCAAGTTATATGGGAATTGAGCAATGCAAATTATTGGAATGGTTAATATAAAATATTAAAAAAGGTACCCTGTGGGGAGAAGCGGTGGGGGGGCTGTTGATGGTAGTCTCCTAGATTGTAAGCTCAACAACAAGCAGGGCCCTCTGATTCTTCCTGTATTGAATTATATTGTAATTGTACTGTCTGTCCTAATGTTGTAAAGCGCTGCGCAAACTGTCAGCGCTATATAAATCCTGTATAATAATAATATAAACATGTAATTAGGTTTTATAAGATACAGTTTTTTTCGTCTTTTTTGCATTTCTGTGCTGCTCATCTTCTTCAATCTCTTTGAGCCACTACCTGTCTGCATTTACTTGCTCCAGCAATATCTGCACATTATTGTTTGGACCAACCTATTGTTTGTGACAACAGTGGACCTTGCTTTCACAATGTAATGGCCAAAGGTAGTCTTCACCAAAAGGCACAAGCACACTGGACGTTTATTATAACAAAAATGCAAAGCTAAAATAATAAAAGAAGTGTCCACAAAAATGTGGCCATAAACTGAAGTTTGTCAGAACAACAAAAATATATTGTCTATCATTAACCTATTCTATTCTCAAACTGCCCCTTAGTAGGGACAGTACTGACAGCAGCGGCTCAGACACATCACCATTTCTTAGCTAGGCGCGAGTGCTTTACATCAAGAAAAATATATTGTTATGGGTGTAAAACATAAAACTGCTCCATTTTAGCCTTCACCCAATGCTTGAAAACACTCGAAGTGCCAGTCCTTCACCAATAGTAAAAATACATACTCACCAGAGGAATATGCTGTCTATCTGGTGAGTGTGTATTTTTTACCATTGGTGAAGGATTGGCACTACGAGTGTTTCCAAGCTTTAGGTGAAGGCTGAAGTGGAGCATTTTTATATACCCATAACAATATGAACAGTTTATTTTTTGTTCTGACAGTGTCTGAATAAGGAACTTCATGGCTGGATCACCAATTTTTAATGAACGCATATGGAAAAAGACTGAAAACTTTTGAAAATAAATTAAAGCGGAGTTCCACCCAAAAATGGAACTTCCGCTTTAAGTACTCGTGACCCCCTGACATGCCGCATCGCTGGACCGTGGGACAGGTAAGTGTCTGTTTATTAAAAGTCAGCAGCTACACTTTTTGTAGCTGCTGAATTTAAATGGGTGGAACTCCGTTTTAAAGCATAAATGGAAATTTAGTGATTGGGTTTAGATCTATTTTAAATATAAATACAATCATTCATAACATTTGATTACACAGAACAGTGCAGAACATCCCCGCTTAGAAAAAAGGTTGGGCTGCTTGTCGATCTTTATCAGGGGCTCCAGGAATAAAAAAAAGCAACAGGGGGAAAAAGCCTGGCAACACACCAAGAGAGTAAGATGAAAGAGATGACTGCGCCGCAAAACCCAAGATGCCTCGTCTCACCATAAGTCTGAGCTTGTTTACTGTACATTTTTCCTACTAAGCCACAACAATGGCATTTCCATGACTGAACATTCTACTTAGAGATGGAAGTGCCAAGCTTCTGTCAGAACACGTACATGATCATAAGAAAATCAAAGGCAATGGACCCAAAATGTTTCCATGGCAACTATGCCACGTCTGCTATATGGCACGTTGCAAAATACGTTATGGAATTATAGAAGAATAGGCATAATGCATTCGTAGAATGCATTAAGGTGAAAAACCTTGGGACTTAAACACTTTAATTAAGAAAAAAAAAAAGAAAAAACCTTTACAATCACTTGAAACACTGATGCATTTTGCCCACAGGTGAGAACGAGCCCTGACCATTTTTATTAGCAACTTGCAAATTTTGGGCAAACCTAAAGTGGAACTTAACTGTCTCAACATTGACTATTTTTAATACTCAAGCTGCAGCATTAGTAAATAGATAAAATAGTATATTCAATTTAATGGTAATAAACTTATTTTTTTTACATTTCTTTAGCAATTTGTTTCCATGCCTAGGCAAATAATGTCATAAATCCCGGAAGCCTTCAGCAGGGAAGGAGGGGTTTCTCAGCTAAGCACACCCTCATGCCTGAGCTGATGGCAGATGAAGTCCACAACTTTAATGCTACACAAATCATTTGCCCTTACAGAAATGCTAGGGGGTGTTTCTCAAAGTGATTTCTTAGCAAAATAGAGCATGGAAACATGGAGAGAGTTTTCATTGAACATTATAAATGAAATGGCGTTTTTGTTTTGTGGTGTTCAGATGCAGTGAAGTTCCACTTTAAGGTGGCACTGTGTTCAGTACTCCTCCCCCATTCTCTTCATAGGTTCATCAGACCTCACTATCATCACAGGCCCCAATTCTGCACTTTGTATGTTTTGAATAAAAAAAGAGAATAGTTAAAACCTTTGTCATCCATTTGAAGGTAATTTGTGTCACATTGAAACCTTCTGTTCTGGTAACAGCTATAAAATTTAGATTTTCTATCACTTTGTGACCAGTTACAGTGAATGTACAACTCCAGATCTCTGACTCAAAATTTTGAAAGCAGATGATCAGCATGACTTCCAGATAACTAATTAAGTCAGTGGGATGTAAGCAACAGGCTTCCTTTAACCACTTGCTTACTGGGCACCTAAACCCCCCTCCTGCCCAGACCAATTTTAAGCTTTTAGCGCTGTCACTCTTTGAATGACAATTGCGCGGTCATACAACACTGTACCCAAATGAAATTTTTATCATTTTTCTCCCACAAATAGAGCTTTCTTTTGGTGGTATTTGATCACCTCTGGGGTTTTTTATTTTTTGTTAAAAAAATTAAAAATGACCACATTAAAAAAAAAAAAAAAAAAAATACAAAACCATTTTATATTTTGTTAATAAATTTTGCAAACAGGTAATTTTTCTCCTTCATTGATGTACGCTGATGAGGCTACACTGATGGGCACCAACAGGCTGCATTGATGGGCACTGATAAGGCAACACTGATGGGCACTGATAAGGCGGCACTGATAGGTGGCATTGGTGGGCACTGAGAGGTGGCACTGATGGGTGGCACTGAAGGGCATTGATAGGTGGCACTGAAGGGCACTAATAGGTGGCACTGAAGGGCACTGGTAGGTGATACTGATGAGGCACTGATTGGCACAACTGGTGGGCATTGATAGGTGGCACTGATTGCTAGCACTTACTGTGGGCACTGATTCGTGGCACTGGCAGGCGGTACTGGTGGGCACATATGAGGCTCTATCTCTTCGGGACTGAAACAGAAGCCGGTGATTGACTTTTTTCTCTTCACGCTGTCAGTGTGAGAAGAAAAAAAAAAACTGATTACGATCTTCTGTTTACATCATGTGATCAGCTGTCATTGGCTGACAGCTGATCACGTGGTAAGGGGCCGGGATCTGTGATCACCCAAGTCTCACTGATTTTGGGGGATCACAGCATGCACCTTGAGTGCCCTTCAGGGGGGGCGTGGCGAGCCTGCAAAAGGGAGGACGTCAATAGACGTACTCCCGGCAAAGCAGATCCACACTGTAGCCGTCATTCGGCTATAGCGCGGATCTGAAGCAGTTAAAGCCTTACGCTAACCAATAATTGCCCAATCATTTTAAGAAATGCTTAGATATGTAAGAATCAGCTGTATTGCTTTTAGCGTCCCTTTTGGGAAGCATACATATACTCCTACAGCATAACTGCAAAACCATGGACAGTGTGGGATCAGTTGTGTACCAATGTCAAACTAGTTCACAGAAACACAATAATAGTAATGGGACAGTCATTTTTTCTTTGCAATTAGGCAGCAGAGCTATGCAATAGCCCAAGACCTACATGTATTTTTTTTGTTTGTGTCTTCCAGAAAGAACATTCTGTGTGGTGGGAAAAAAAAAAGAAATATAACCACATTTTCACAGTACATGGCTATAAAAACCTGCAATTGACTTTTTTGGATTAGTTTATGTTACCTATTTTCGTCCACCCAGAAAACAGCAACAATGTGGTCAAGAGAACCAAAATGTAGGTCCCTACTGCAGATTAATATGGAGGTACAGTGTTGTTGCTGGCATTCGCGCCCACTTGGTAGGTGGGAAGGAAAAGAAAAGAGTTCTTTCTACTTTGCCCCAAACAGGCACTGCTCTCTGGTAGGGACGGCTCTGTCCTCTGGACTGAAATGAAGACGCTGCAAGCCGCAGCACACAGCAAGGGCCAGGATGCTGATAATAAAGATAGAAAATTATGTTTATGTTTTGCGATAGCAATCGCGGTCCATGCAACAGCTAACGAGAAAGTTAAGCCTCTGGAGAACAAGCTTAAATCATACATTTTCTTCTTTTGCCCAATCACTCAAAGAAAACCACCGAGAAGCTTGCATTGCTGACTTGATTTTAAAGATACATGCTTCAATGTTGTCACCCTCATTCTTCCTCCACTGTCTAATGAGTCTTGTAACAAGTATGCAGTGCAATATTTCAGATGCTTCAGGATTCAGACATTACATACTTGTTCCAGGTCAGCAACGCACTGGGTAAGGAACGTTAGCATGGACAGTCAGCTACAGCAGCTTTCACATATCTATTGTGGGCAGCAACTAACAATTATTTTTACAAACAATTGGTTGGGCGGTTATTGTTTCAATTGATCAGATAAAAACCTAAAAATAAGCGTGGTGTACAATTTGGTTACCATGTAAATTAAAATCGTTCTAAAAGGCAGAAGGTTTTTTATCTTAATGCATTCTATGCATTAAGATAAAAAAAAAAACCTTCTGTGTTCAGCAGCCACCCTAATACTTACCTGAGCCCTATCTCGATCCAGCGATGTTGCATGAGAGGCTTGGCTGTCCAGGACTTTCCCTTCTGTTTGACTGAGACAACGTAGTGGGCATCATTGGCTCCCGCTGCTGTCAATTAAAGTCAGTCAGCTAATGAGAGAGAGGGGGAGCGGGGCCGAACCGCAGCTCCCTGTCTGAATGGACACACAGAGCAGTGGCTTGGCTCATGTGCCCCCATAGGAAGCCGCTTGCTGTGGGGGCACTCAACAGGAGGGAGGGGCCAGGAGCGCCGGCGAGGCACCTGACAAGAGAAGGATCTGGGCTGCTCTGTGCAAAACCACTGCACAAAGGAGGCAAGTATAACATGTTTATTTTTGAATAAAAAAAAAAGAATTTGGTACCACTTCAACCACTTGACCCACAGGCCTTTTCTGGCACTTTGTTTGCATCAGTACAAATACAACCAGTATATTTTGCTAGAAAATGTTTTTTAAAGCAGAGGCTCAAGAAAATAAATTGGCGGGTGCTGCAATTTTTTATGTCACTCGGTATTTGTGTAGAAGTTCTTCAAACACAATTTTGGAAAAAATCTTTTTGAATATTAATGCAAAAACATACAATACAAATACATAGCTTATTTTTTGGAAAAAATACATCTTTTTGAATATTAATGCAAAAAAATACAATACAAATACATAGCCTATTTTTTGGTAAAATATAAAAGATAATGCTAAGCTGAGTAAATAGATACCAAACATGTCACACTTTTAAATTATGCATGCCCGTGCAACGTCCACAAATTGTTTAAATGTTACCATCCATAGGCAACAATTTAAAAGCCTTTACAGGTTATCACTTTAGATTTGCACAGGAGGTCTGGTGCTAGAATTACTGCCCATGATCTGATGTTTGCGGTGATAGCTCATATGTGGGACGATTGCTGTTTCCATGCGTGCAGGAGCGACACATGCATTCACGTTTGCGTGGAAGAACGGGGGGGGGAGCGGGGAACTTTACTATTTATTTTATATATTATTTATTTTTAATCACTTTTATTGCTGTCACAAGGAATGTAAACATCCCTTGTGACAGTAATAGGAATGGGACTCTTTGGAGAGATCTGGAGTCTAAAAGGCCCCAGATCCCTCCTTTGTCCTTAAAAGCATTCAAAACATTAAGATCGGTGTGATCAAATGCTTTTCTTTTTTAAAAATGGACAACTGGAAGTGATGTAAGATCATCACTTCTGGGTTACTCTATCATAGAGCCGAATAAAGCCGATCTGGTCTTTGGCTCTGTTATCAGCCAGCAGAAGCAGTGGGATGGGAGAGCCAGGTAAAGGCGCAGAGAGCAACCCTTTCCAATGCTTGTAAAAGCAATCCAGTGGCTAGTTGGTTGGCTCTCTTGTAAGAGCAATCCTAAAGGCTGTCAGCTCTAAAAACAGTACTGAGATGATGCCTGCAGGCATCATCCGGGTATAACCGCTTGAAGTCTAGCGATGTACAGGTACATCACTTGGCAGCAAGTGGTTAAAAAATAAAATATAAATATTCTTGAATATCTATATGCATAAATAACCAGCTATATGGTTATGGAACAAAATATATAAATCCATATTTAGAATAGAAGAGATATGTGTGTGTATAATAGATATATATATATATATACACATACACACACACATACATACGTTGAATCTGGTACATATCATCAAACTCTGAAATCAAAATTATTATTGAAAGAAAAAAAACCTAAAAAAAAAGACCTAAAACACGGTTTTGAAGATTTTTAGACAGGACTGTCTAAATAAATAAAATATAAATATTCTCTATCTATATGCAGTGGGAAGCATAAATAACCAGCTATATGGTTACGGAACAAAATATATAAATCCATGTTTAGAATAGAAGAGATGTGTGTATATATATATATATATATATATATATATATATATATATATATATATATATATATACACACACACACACACATACATACATAAGTTGAATCTGGTACATATCAAACTCTGGAATCAAAATTTTTATTGAAAGAAAAAAAAGCTAAAAAAAAAAAAAAAAAAAAAAAAAAAAAGAATACCTAAAACACTGTTTTGCAGATTTTTAGACAGGACTGTAATATAAAATTATGCATGACTGACTCCCTTGTCATTAGCAGGTAGCTTGATACAAACTATCTGTACCTGCTGTCACTAAGACATTTCATAGAAGCAGCATGATTTTTGAAAAACCTGTCATGATGGGGTTGAAAACCAAAAATTTGCCATTTATAGTACAAAAACAAATATTTGCAGCTCAACTGCAGGTAAT
>NC_133327.1:58948772-58996272 GCF_042186555.1 Aquarana catesbeiana
GTTTGGGTCTGCCTGAAAAGCGGACATGTGGACCTGATCGGTCCGATCATGTGAGAGGGGGCCTAAAGGATAACAGACCTGGACTAACATCTTTTCCATACTTCTCTTCATTGCTTACCTTAAAAGGAAACATTTCATGTAAAAAAAATAAGGCAACTTCCGAAAGCTAGTCGCTTGTTGTCAGGTTAACTCTTTGGCTTTAATTCTGATTGGGCAAACGTTAACAGTTATGCAAATCAGGAGTTTTGTTTCTTCCGATTTTTGCTTGTTCCAGGTTAGTGAATCAAAAGGTATTGAAACTAGAAATGGCCAGGTAGCTAGCATTTTCAGGAATAGGTCAGCAGTGAGAGCCCCTATATTTTAAATATGACAGATTTTCTTCTTTAAGGGACCATCAGAGAATGGGTAGGATGCCACTGCTGAGCTCTCCTCTTGAAAATGCTTACTGTATGGCTATTATGTTGATCCAGGGGCTTCAGAATGGACCTGGCTCTGCATGCTTCTTCCAGGTCAGTGACTTAGAAAGTACTGATGCCCAGAGAACTAGGCAACTAGCATTCTTTGAAGGAGGTCAGCAATGGCATCCTCCAAATTTCTCAGTGCAGCTTTCTCTTAAGGGGTTAAATCGGAGGAATGTTAAAGAGGTCAGAAAACTGCAATACAAACTCAAACATGCATGTTATTGCACACAGTGTGCAGTCAATGCATGAAAATATAACCATGTACAAGCCCAATTCTATTCATGTCAAAAGCTGACCATTTATAATTCACGTCCTGTAAAGTAGTAATAAAAATGTGATCGATTATGCTGCTTTTTTTCCCGCTTGCCAGACCCAAAGCATAATTTGCAAACACGACTTGGTAAAATGCTCCCAAGCAGTCACCTTGGGAGAGGAGGGGTTGGCCTTTTTATTCATGGCCAGTGCACGGCGGGTCAGCCTCTGATGTGGGCGCAGACGAGAAAGGAACAATATTATTTCTACTGTAATACTGTTGGGTAAACTGTGTCAGAGAGCTTCTGTACACGGGTCCAACTGGTAATAATTCATCAGCGTATACGATGAAAAGAGGGCTTTTTCTCCAAGTCTATTAAAAAATCAGCAACCTTTCCTTACCCTACAGAAAATAAAATGGGACTTAGCAAAAATAAATACATGGAAATAGCGGAATTGACAGCAGATAAGAATCATTGGTCCACCTGGTCCCTGGTTTTTAGAGATCTGCCCCACATTCATTCTGAAAGCCAATTCCATCAAAAATGTTTTTTTCAAAGTTTGCATAACACACTAGCTTTACATATTGCTTAGAGAGTTCATGGTTGTAGTTGTTGCCCTTCTTTCCACAATGAAGGATGTCCTATTCATGCTTTTATTCTACATTATGAAAAGAAATTTGCACAATTCCCCCATCATACACAGACAGTGTTGACAGGGGAAACAATGTCTCGGCCTCCTGCCGAGACATTGTTTTCTCCCAGCGCGGGCGGCCGGGGGAAGCCGCCCACGCCGGGAGAGGACAGTGATTATTGTTAGTGGCTATAGCAGCCACTTGCGATAATCGCAAGCAAATCTGGCACGCTGGCTGTACCCAAGTTGACTAATCAACTTGGTACATTTAGCCTGCCCATTAATGGTTCAATTCTCCGCCAGGTCAGCAGGAACTGTGTATGCCCGGCCTAAAATATAGCTTAACGAAGAACTCCGAAGAAAAAAAATCTCCAATGCAGTGGGGTTGTGCCTGCACCATTAGTGTGCTGGGGGGGGGGGGGGGGGAGCGGTAGGGACCGGTCTTGCAATGGGAGATTCGATGGATTAGGTAAGTATATCTCTGCTCATGGGGAATTTTTTTTTCCCCAAAGTTCTTCTTTCAATTGAAGGTTAGGTTACTAGCTTGGTCTTGAAGAGGTAGGCTCCAGGGCTGTTATATTACATTCCCTTACCACTTGGCAAGCCAATGACATTAGACATGGGTCTATATATCAGGTGTTGGAAAACTCAATATGCACTTTAGGCCCAAGTCCTTTATTACCAGAACACAAAAGAGAATAAGGTTGCTTTACAGAGTTTGCACCTTAAAAAAACAAGTCAACAAGGCAGGTCCCAATACTTCAATTCTGACAAGTTCCCTTTAAAATGTTAAGGTTGGATTGATGGTCATGTTAAGTGTTCAAAGTCCATTTAGAGCCATGTTAAACTAATCACAAAACATCAAGAATACTCAGCTACATTGTTGCTTCCTCACTGCCCAAACTGTTGGTGCTCTAATGAATAAAGTACCACTATTGACATCTAGAAGATTCTGTTTTCTATTGCCACTGTATCAGTTTCTGTTGAGAAGCACTCCAACATTTTCCTTGAATTCAACCTATCCAACTATATTTGGGTTAGGAACTTAGGATCCATAAAACAGGGCTATGAATGTATACGAAAACTGGATCAGAAAGCAATATAACCACTTTACAACAGCCCTTTGCTTCAGTCCATACTAGAACTCTGGACTGGTATGGCACATGGTCTTGACCACATAAAACACTAAGCAAACATCCAAATGCATCAACAGCACAGCTTTACCAGAAACATACCTCACCCAAAAGGGTCTTTTACAAATTACATTATTCTAAATAAAAACAGAACTCATATTTGGTTTTGGAGACCACAATCAAAAGAGGTAGCGTTTGCCTATGATTCTTACCGTTTCAGCTATACCAACCTCATCACAGAATTTTGTGGCAATGTGGCTAGTTGAGAGCACTCTCTGTAGCACCATAGCTCTGAACGCCTGCCAATAGCAATAAATTAATATTAATTTAATATTTGTATACCTAAAATAAAAAAAGAGGTTATACTTACCTGCTCTGTGCACTGGTATTGCACCGTACGGTCTGAACCTCCTCTTTTTGGGTCCCCCGCTGGTGATCTTGGCTCCTCCTCTTCTGTGTCTGCTGCCCCAACAAGCCACTTACTATGGGAGCAGACATGTGGGCTGCTCCCAAGCCGGCCTGTGTGTATCCATAGACACATACAGCATTAGCTCAGTTCCGCCCCTCACTGGATTTGATTGACAGCAGTAGGAGTCAATGGCTCCAACTGTTATAAATCTGTGCCCTGAGACCAGGGAGAAAAAGCAGCGCTGCTGCAGATGGGACAGCTCTGGATCAATACTCGACTCAATACTCTGTAAATATATTATAGCATATACAATTGCCACATAAGCCAAGCCAGTCAATCTGCAGCGCTGTAATGTTATGTAAAATACGAAGCAATATGGAAGCCAATATGGTGTAGAGAACTTCCCCACAAATGTCATTTGTGCTTGTCTGATTGACTAATATCCCCAGAAGTCTGCACTAAGATACAAGTACAGCTCTAGGCATCCTCTGCAAGAGAAATTTCATTTTTGGTGAGATACTCCCAAAAGTTTAATTCCTTCTAAACAGATTTAGCCTAGGTTCACACTGACAGCGGGAATGAAATCACGCAAGTTCAGCTGAACTCAGACAATTTCATTCCCGCATGTCAGTCCCGACTTCGGGGGGTGATTTCAGAGACATCTGTGCAGGTACATGCACAGATGTCTATTGAAATTGCACCCCGAAGTCGCCAAAACCAGTACAGAAACCCACTTTTGGGAATCGGTGCGGTGCCGCAAATGCGGCGTCACACCGATTCGGGCAGTGCCATTGCCGGCATAAGCCGCCAATTTGACATGTCAAATCGTATGCCAAATCAATGCAATGTGTACCAGGGCTTAGACACTGCAACTTTTCTCATTAGAAACCCCAAAGTACATCAGCTGATTATAATTAGTCACTCCTGTTCAAAATCAGTGTCCAAAAGAAACAGGTAGGAATCTGCAACAAAGCTTGTTTTATTCTCAACAAAAGTGGATGTATTCTTTAAAATATTTTTTTTTTAAATTAGGGAGAGCAAATCCCCTGGCCTATGGTAGGTGGATAATAATGGGAACCACACAATTCTAAAGAAGTAACTGAGAAAATTAAAGTGGAACTAAACTATCAATCAACATTAACAAACTTTACTTTTTTTTAATGCTAGATTAGTAATAGCTAGGAAAGTACTGTATACTATATATTTTTTTTGTTCATTTCCTCAGTTGCTTTCTGGTTTCTGGCCTAGGCCAAAATGATGTCATACATCCCAGGAGTTTTCATGCCTTTTTTTCATCTGGAGTAGGATCTCTCTCAGCTAAGCACAGCCTCCTGCCTGCGTGCATGCATGAGCTAAGGGCAAATGGATTCCAGGAAATAAATGCTACATGAATCATTTGCCTTATTGCAAGATGGCCACGGCTAGAAATGCTAGGGGGAGTTTTTCAAAATGATTTCTCAACCAAATAAAGCATGGAGACATGGATGGATGGGTTAGTTTGCTTTGAATATTAAAAATGAAATAAATAGCGCTTTCAGTGTTTGGTGCTCGGATACAATTTAGTTCTGCTTTAAGTTAGCAATATATATCCTTATAAAGGTTGTAAAAGAAAACATAAAAAGATCCTGTTCCTTTAACTGCTTCCGGACCACCCCAGGTACATTTACTGCGGCAGGGTGACCCGGGTGCGCAAAATCACGTACTTTTATGTGATTCCATGCACGTGGTTTAGGGGGCGCCGGGACACAGCGGGAGCCATTTAGCGGATCCGGTGCCCCGCCGATCGTCCAGAAGAGAAACGGAGCAGCGGTGTGCTGATGTAAATAAACCACACCACTGATCTGTCAGGGAGGAAAAGTGAGAAATAGAGTTTCAGCTAAGCTGAATCACAATCTCTCTTCCTCCAGTGAATCCACCCCCCCTCCCCACAGTTAGAAACACCTCCCAGGGAAAACATTTAAACCCTTGATCGCCCCCTAGTGTTAACCCCTACAGGGATCGGTGCATTTTTTTAGTACTGTTCACTGTATTGGTGTTACAGGTCCCCAAAAAGTGTCA
This sequence comes from Aquarana catesbeiana, assembly GCF_042186555.1. NCBI lineage: Eukaryota > Metazoa > Chordata > Amphibia > Anura > Ranidae > Aquarana > Aquarana catesbeiana. The sequence goes on from NC_133327.1 coordinate 58,953,719, forward strand.
CTTCAGGTTAGATTTGTCCGCCACAATGTCGCAGTCCCGCTAAAAATCGCAGAACGCCGCCATAACAGTACAAAAAAAAAGTCCCTAAATCTACCCCGTAGTCTGAAGACGCTATAACTTTTGTGCAAACCAATCAATGTTAGCTTATTGGGATTTTTTTTACCGAAAAATATGTAGAATACATATTAGCCTAAATTGATGAAGACATTTGTTTTTGTTTTTCTGGGATATGTATTATAGTAGAAAGTAAAAATTTGGGGTTTTTTTTCAAAATTGCTGCTCTTCTTTTGTTTATGGCGCAAAAAATAAAAACCGCAGAGGTGACGAAATACCCACAATAGAAAGCTCTATTTGTGGGAATAAAAGGACCTCAGTTTTATTTGGGTACAACTTCGCACGACCGCGCAATTGTCAGTTAAAGCAGTGCTGTATCGCAAAAAATGGCCTGGTCAGGAAGTGGGTAAAATCTTCCGGAGCTGAAGTGGTTAATGCATGTTAAACCGCATAGTGCTTGTGCGATGTCATTTGTCCCTTTCTATGCTGTAAAATACCTGGTTGATCCTGCCTGTTTGTGTCTCCCTAGGTGTGCTGACCACAGTAATCATGGTTGCTGATCCATGATACTGATGCTAATTTTAAGTACCTCCGTCATCCCGCTGTCTGTCACTTACCAATGTGTGATCCCTCCCTGTCTGTCTGTCACTTACCAATGTGTGATCCGATCGACAAACCGACCCCTCCCCTCCTGCTGCTATTCCATGTGGCAGTAAAGTTAGTAATCACTATTACTGCCAGCCCCTCTGTTAGGACAAGATATACTACACAGTGTGTTTTTTTTAACTTCTACAGCTAAATACCTTATTTCACATCACCGATGTGCGGTCAAGTGACCGCCCGGCTGATGTCAAAGGAGTATCTCAACCCCTCCCACTGTAGTGCTTAGATCAGGGAAGGAGAGTAGCGGGCGGTCATGTTACCATACATCGGCGATGTGAAAAACGGTATTTAGCCGCAGAATAAAAAAAAAACAAAAAACACACACACTCACACAGACACACACACTGCGTAGTATAGCTTGATATACTAGAGGGACTGACGCTAATTGTGATCACTGACTTTACAACCATTTTAATCAAAGTGCCAGTTTTAGAGGATTTGGCCTTTAAAACCACATTCAAAACCTTACATTTTTAATGCAGCTATTGAAAACATGTGGGAGCCAGGTAGGAAATTAGGCTAAATTGAGAGCCAACTCTCAAAAACGCACATGATGTTTTGTTTGCCCCAGCCTATAATGCTCCTCTACAAATATTTCTGTAAATGGACACATAGGGCAACAGAGTTGCTTCTACAGGCTGAAAGAGGAAAACGCAAAACACCTTTATAAGCAGCATTTTTGATGCCCAGTGTGCATGAGGCCTAAAGAGAACCTGTAGGGTCATCAAAGTTTCCAAAGAACGCTTTCAAAATATAGGCATCAAACATATTTTCAGGCACCTCATTTTGTTTGAAAGTACCTTTGTCAATCCTCAGTAGGTTTTCTGTGCACCTGGACATGTCATACAGAGATGGCTCTTATATTGAAAGTAGTAATAAAGACGAATAAAAACTATATCTCAATCTGCATATTATTTTACACAGAAGACCATTTGTTTTATCAAAGTTCCAACACACAGCTTGTTGCTGTGTAATACAAGTAGTCAGGTGACCATGACTTGGGATCCGACAGAGAAAGAGCTAATTGTAACACTAACCGTAAATATATGGTTCCATCATTTACAGTATCGTGTGAACAAAATGAACACACATCTCAATTTTCCCCAGCAGCAGAATCACAATTATTAACATACAGAAAGAATGAATATGTCCATTATTAACTCCTACAGCTGATCGGCGTTCACTCAGATCTGTGAACAAAGATGTGTTACTGCATGACCTTTACAATATAACTGTTCACCAAGAGTGATAACTCACTCCAATGAAGGACTATTGAGTAGAATGGCCAGAAAAGATCCACTGATCCTACATAGCAGAAAACAAGACAATTAATAATGATGACAAATCCAACTTCAGTTGCCTTTTACATGCAGGCAGACTAAAATTAGACCATAGCTAGATAATAGATTATTATCTGGAAAGTAAATAACAACAAACCAATTAGATGATGTCACCTTTTCTCAGAAAAACAACCCAATGACACACTAAGAAATGGATGACCTCACTAAGCCCTTTCAACCAAAACAGATAGCCCTGTCTTGTCATTAGCAGTGTCCAAAATTCACAATATCTTCAGGATTCTCAGCTAGGTCTCAAAGCTTAAAACTGGCCAAGTCATGAGATGAACATTGCTTAATAGAGACATTTTGGACTGGCATTTCATGCCTATGGCAACTGCAGGCACCATCAGACAAGTTAGAAAACCTTGGATAATGGCTATGGTTCCTATGAGATACGGAGGTGCAGGAAGCGGCTCCAACACAAAGCTTAGGTAAACAGAAACATAGAAAAGTGACGGCAGAAAAAGACAGTAGTCGTCCATCGAGTCTGCCCTTTTTATTTTTGCTAACTTTGTCTGATCATAGATCTAGGTTTGTCCCAAGCATGTTTAAAGCCATTTACTGTCTCACTACCTCTGCTGGTAGTTTATTCCAAACATTAACTACCATTTCGGTAAAATAATACTTTCCAAGATTAGTTTTGAACTTTCCTCCAGTTAGTTTGAGTCTCCATGTTCTTGATTTTGGTTTCATATAGAAAAAACTGCCCACATGAACCTTATTCACCCACCTCATGTATTTAAAGGTTTCAATCATGTCTCCCCTTTCCTCCAGACTGTACATATTAGGTTCCTGAAGTCGCTCTCGATGTTTTATCCCCCAGACCTTTCACCATTTTTGTTATCTGTCCCTGGACTCATTCCATCTTATCAATATCTTTCTGTAAGTGAGGTCTGCAGAATTGCACACATTTAATCTAAATGAAGTCTCACTAAAGAGATATATATATAGATGTACTTCACAGTTTACCCATATGGATTTCACTAAAATGGTTTAGGCAAATAGAAGCGCTATTCCGCATACTACTATGGAAAGGCAGAAATCCTAGGATTAAACTTTTTACTCTCCACCTAACCAAGGATGGGGGATGATTGGTGGTGCCCCAGCCGAGGCTGTACTTCATTGCTTCCCAACTGCAGCATTTTGCTGGTTGAGGAGAAATATACGGGGCTTATCCTATACAGGCCTTGCTGCTAAGTCACTACTCCCGTTATCATCTATTGGCGCAATTGGAATTGGGAGCTTTGGCTCATTGTCATAATGGCCCCACCCTAATACTTATGGATAAAGTTTGGCAAGAAATGAAACGTATAATGAAATATGAAGGGGCCTCGGAATATACACCACTGTGGGGGAACAGGCACAATGCGGAGATTTGTAAGTTGGAGGGGTTTGAACGATGGATTTCCCAGGGGATACAATACGTAGCACAACTTTACATCCACAACATACTGAGATCCTTTCATGATATTAAGGAGGAGTTTCAACTCCCAACAGGATTTCTTTAAATATCTCCAAATACAACACGCATTACAGGCTCGGGGTAGAAGTATCAGATTAGATATCAGTCCTATGCCACTTCTAACCTCTTTGGCCATAGTTTGAGAAAAAAGGGTCTCATCTCATCTTTGTATGGCCAATTAATGGTCAAGGCCCAGGATACCTCCAAATGTTCAGACAGACGAGGGTGGGAGAAAGACCCAGGCGATATATCACATGATTGGCAAACCATTCTATAGGGAGTGCCTTCTGTATTCTTGTCATCTGCGCAGCGTCTGACTCAATTGTTCATCAAACATAGAACTTATAGGACTCCAGAGAAACTGTTTAAATGGGGCAGAAGGGACACTCTGGAGTGTCCCCATTGCCAACTATCTCCTGCGGATCTGCTTCACATGCTATGGAGGTGTCCCAAGATGGTCAGATACTGGTGCGAGCTGGTGAATACCATTGATGGGGCTTTTTCCACTCACGTTGCCCTGGATCCCAAAGTATCCTTGTTGGGATGCTTGGATGAAAAGGTGTATCCGCTGGGGACATTAACACCTACTAACAGTCTATTATTTATAGCGCGTAAACTTATTGCTATGAAATGGTCATCGCCGAGTCCTCCATCATTAAAGGAATGGCGTCTCCAGGTAAAAGACACCCTCCTGAAAGAACAAGTCTACTGAAATAGGGGCACACCGAATAAATTTGACAAATTATGGGAGCCATGGCTGGCAGTGCCTGGTCTGAACCCATTTTCATTGGTGTCCCTCAGAATACTGAACCGTAGCTAACATTGTTGCCGAGGTTGCACATATGCGGATACACATTATTGCATAATGGCCAGTGGAGTCACAAGGGTGGGGCCACAGGGGCCCTGACCCCCCCCCCCAACATCATACCGTGCCCCCCCAATTAAAACGATCGGCACAGCAATTACAGAGCGATTCTCTGTAGGCTCTCAGCTGCTGGAGGGAGAGACACACAGAGGGCATCGCTATGTAATTGCTGTGTGGATCATCCTCCTTGCCCTGTTGTGTAAACTTTGCAGTCTGGGTCTCCTGCTTGTCATAATGACAGAAGGCAGAGCCAGCTCCAGCAGCAGAGCTTCCACCTCTAAGCCCGCCCCTGTGTGTGTGTGCAAAACAACATCTCCAACCTGTAATGTGTGGAGAAGTGCACACAACAGTAAGATGCTGGGCTGCATGATGTCAATGTCCCGACTCTCGACCATCAAAGGGAGGGGGATATTTGCATCTCATCTCGTTAGCCAATAATGCTTTGTCCATGCTGCAGCCCCTCCCTCTTCCCTTCCCGCCTGCCAAATTTTGACTTTAGTTCCAGGAAGAAGCCAGAATCAGTCCACAGCTTGCCAACACCCTTGTGAGTTTTGTTTTCTTTATGTTTACTTCGGGGAGGGAGAGAAGGGGGTTCTGCAGCAGCAGGGACAGCCATAGATTCATACTTTTAGTGCAGGTGAAGGAGGAAGAGGGGAACAGGACCAGCATTCTCTTATCTATTCAGGTTGTCATGTATTTACTCTGGCACTATTACCTAACCTGGCACTACCACCTAACCTGGCACTATACCACCTAGTCTGTCACTACCATCCTAACCTGCCACTATACCACCCTAACCTGGCACTACCACCTAGCCTGCCATTAACACCTCTAACCTGGCACTACCGCCTAGCCTACCACTACCGCCTAGCCTGCCACTACCTAATAGACTGCCACTACCACCTAGACTGCCACCAAGCCTGGCACTACCACCTAGCCTGGCATTATCACCTAGCCTGCCACTACCACCTAGTCTGGTACTACCATCTAGCCTGCCACTACCACCTAACCTGCCACAACCACCTAACCTGTCACTACCTCTGAGCCTGCCACTACCACCCAGACTGCCACTACCACCTAGCCGGCCAGTACCACCTAACCTGGCAATACCTCCTAGCCTGCCACTACCACCTAACCTGGCACTACTGTATATCACCTAAATTGGTACTATAACCTAACTTGGCACTACTGTATATCACCTAACCTGGCTCTTTATCACCCTAACTTGGTACTAGCCCACCCTAACCTGGCACTATATCATCTGCCAGTATTCTACCCTAACATCACTTAATGTCGACGTGCGGTGCGCTACCTGTCCGCCTGGGGGGGGGGGGGGGGGGTTTTGGGGGTTGCCAGATATAGGATCCGCCCTGGGTGCCAATTTTGAAAAATATTTATCATTTTCCTCCTACTACACAATTATGTGCCACTTTCTGTTGGTCTATCACATAAAATCCCAATAAAATACATTTACGTTTTTGGTTGTAACATGACAAAATGTTGAAAATGTCAAGGGGTATGAATACTTTTTCAAGGCAGTGTGTGTGTGTGTGTGTGTGTGTGTGTGTGTGTGTGTGTGTGTGTGTATGTATGTATATAGAATTTTTATAGTTGGCCCCCCTACTTTTGTCCCTGTCCCCCCCATGTGCCCCCCCTAAATATGAAAGCTGGAGACGCCACTGATAATGGAGTGTGTGTAATCTTTTACCCTGGTAGATAGGTAAACTCAGGTGATTATATACAATACAAAGAGTTTGTTCATACCTAAGAGGTAAGTCAAAATGCTTTAGAATATTTAGATAGCAGGGCCACTGCTTTCCCGAGGCATTGTGTCTATAGTATGTCAGATGAGTTAATGCCTAAACAAGTATTACCCTATAACCCTACTTATATCTCTTCAGATTAATGCATCTTCGCTTGACCGTATAGAAATTGGCTTCCATCCCTACTGAAGCACATGTCTATATATCATTTATAAGGAGCATGTGAATTGTTTATTGGTGTACTATGCACCACATTTCGTTTTACTTCTTGCTCTTTTTCTGTGTATTGTGGTATATAAACATGCAAAAATCTTAACTAAAACTATTGTTAAAAAAAAATATATATATATATATATATATATATATATATATATATATATATATATATATATATATACACACATACATATATATACATACACATATATATACACACACACACACACACACACACACACACACACATCCTAGAATTCTATTCGTTTTTCTCAACCAAGTTTACATATTTCTAAACACAAACACCCTGAAATACTAGTACAGTCTTCTGAGATCGATGAAAGTCTCTAGTGTTTGTCAAAGACAGAGTATAGAAAACATATAAAAAAAAAAAAAAAAACATACAGAATACCCAAAAATAGTAACAGAAATACAAAATCTGTTGGCATGTACCATAGGGTGAGTACATGGATTGAAAACTGGCTACAAGGGAGAGTTCAGAGGGTGGTGATAAATGAGGAATACTCTGAATGGTCAGCGGTGGGTAGTGGGGTCCCACAGGGTTATGTGTTGGGACCAATCCTATTTAATTTGTTCATAAATGACATGGAGGATGGGGTAAACAGTTCAATCCCTGTATTTGCAAACGATACTAAGCTAAGCAGGGCAATAACTTCTCCGCAGGATGTGGAAACCTTGCAAGAAGATCTGAACAAATTAATGGGGTGGGCAACTACATGGCAAATGAGGTTTAATGTAGAAAAATATAAAATAATGCATTTGGGTGGCAAAAATATGAATGCAATCTATACACTGGGGGGCAACCTCTGGGGGAATCTAGGATGGAAAAGGACCTGGGGGTCCTAGTAGATGATAGGCTCAGCAATGGCATGCAATGCCAAGCTGCTGCTAATAAAGCAAACAGAATATTGGCATGCATTAAAAAGGGATTAACTCCAGAGATAAAACGATAATTCTCCCACTCTACAAGACTCTGGTCCGGCCACACCTGGAGTATGCTGTCCCGTTCTGGGCACCAGTCCTCAGGAAGGATGTACTGGAAATGGAGTACAAAGAAGGGCAACAAAGCTAATAAAAGGGTCTGGAGGACATTAGTTACGAAGAAAGGTTGAGAGCACTGAACTTATTTTCTCTGAAGAGACAAGATGTAAAAAAGGAGTTATTTATGATTTGAACTTCCTGCATTTTACAAAACGCAACACTGTTCAAATCAAGGTGGACTCTCTTCACTCTGTTCACTAATAGATGGATGTCATAGTCCAATACTTGTTGGCAGTGTATAATAGAGGCCAGTCTCTTTTCGGACAACACTTCAAAGATCGCAGGCAATCTAGCACAGTGTTATTTACTGTAAGTTTATAAAAACAGACATTGTGACCGATGTACAAAAAGATGTCCTAATCTTTCTAACTGTACACTTACTGTATATTGGTGTAGGTAGGTTAATAGACGGTCCTTCTGCATAGCAGTGCATTCAGCCTTGATAGACAATATTTTCTCTGACACATACAATTATTTCTAGCCCGTCGTTCTGCATAATTGCATGTCCAGCTTTGGCAGACCATCCTTTTCTACATACAAACTTTTGTCTAACTTCTGCCTTCGAGGTCTCTTTGGTACTCCAAAATGAATGTACTTAGGGACCCTGTATAATCGGGAGGAGACCTTTTGGGACACCTGGAGGCCGTAGCAACACTTTGTACACACCAATGTCTGTTTACGGTAGGTTTCGCAAACTGGTTGAACTCCTGGGACACGCTAGATTATGGCTCCAGGCGAGCGATCCTGCTTCTCTGGTTTCTCCATATCTCTCCGAGTTTCTTTTTTGTGCCGTCTAGACACCTGCACTTAATTCCTCTCCGAGCTTTTCCATCTTTTTTTTCCGGTCTCAAAGGCTGCACTTCTTTATCCCCTCTTTCTCCCTTCCCCCACATTCTCTGTCACCTTTTCTTCACCCTCTACTTTCCCTCTTGTAATTGTGTGACACATTATTTGCAGCTCTATGCCATTATCTTACCCGTGCATTTGATCTTTTGGCGATTCACTCACCGAAGATATTTTTCTGGCACTTGGGGCCCTTTAAGTGACCCCAGTATTTTTTATAATTTCTCACTTTATATGCCCATGATTGTATACGTTTGTTGGAGGGGCTATCTGTTGCCTCCAGCAGGGATATCTATGTCTTGTGGGCTAATAACCAATTTAATGTTTGTTTGCTTTCTAAGTCTTGTTGGCTGCTAACTGATTTGAAACTTGTTTTATTTTTGTACTTTTGTATGCACATTATTGCTAAGCAGACCCATCAAAACTGAAATCTGCTTATCTCTGTACCCTTCTATGCTTATTCTTGCCTAGGTTGTACTGTGCCATTTTGGGCATATAATGAAAATTAAACTTATTCTTTTATCAAAAAATAGATTAAACTACAATCTCTAAATGCCCTATGCAAAGGCATATTGTGCCAATTCTTCAGAGCTGGCATTGGCCTGGAAGGAAAAGTTTGCCTATATCTGATGTAGAGAGACAGTAGACCGCATTGTCTGTGGTCATATTGCATTCTTGGTAAGTAAATAGAACTCTACATACCACCCAACTAGTTGACAGTTTACCGCAGACAGATTTCTCCCTTTGGTGTTTTTCCACTTTGTTAATGAATATGGTTATGTTAAGAAAATGAAATATTTTGCCCTTATCTAATCCTTCTACAGAAACATTGATCTTTATGGCTTTGGAGTGTGCCAAGCAGAATCCATAACTATTCAAACCAAGCAGAAAAAACACATCCGAATGTATGAAAACCAGGACAAATTTTAAAAAGGACAACTAAACCCTAACTAGCAATGCACGTAAATAGCTACACATAAACCCCATGAACACTTAATCTGAGTACCTTTGTGGCTTTTTCAGCTGTGTTTGCACATTTGTATTTTCATTACAGGCTTGAATAATTTATTTTTTTTTTAGCTAATGTAAACCGTGTTACTAGGCAAAGATATCCATAAAAAGTGCACAATACATGCTTTTCACGTGTTGTTCAGGTGCTTTCATTGAAGTCAACCAAAACACTCAACTCTGCTCCTAATGACATGTAATTTTTCAAGTTACAAGCTTTAAGCAACACTACTTTCAGGTGTAAAACAGGCACGACTGAATATAATAGAAATCCTAGTGTCGAAAGTTGGAAGTGCTTCCAGTTAAGTTTCAAATCACACTTGCTCAGGTGTTTTTGAGCCTCCTCATTCTTACCTGAGCTTTCAACAAGAGATAGAGCCGGCAACTCCAAAGTCTATATAGAAATCTTTATTGCTACATATTCATAAGTTAAAAGAAGTGAACACTGATCAAGGCTATATGCTGAAACACGTTGGCTTCTTTTAACTTACAAATTTGTAGCAATAAAGATTGCTATATGAACTTTGAAGTTGCTGGCTCTACAGTTGTGCTCATATGTTTAAATACCCTGGCAGAATTTATGGTTTCTTGGCCATTTTTCAGAGAATATGAATAACACAAAAACATTTTTCACTCGAGGTTAGTGTTTGGCTGAAGTGATTTATTATCAATTAACTGTGTATACTCTTTTTAAATCATAATGACATACCCCAGTTCTTAATACCGTGTATTGCACCCTTTAACATCAATGACAGCTTGAAGTCTTTTGTGGTATTTGTGGATGAAGCTTTCTATCTTCAGTTGGTCTACCTGACCGTGGTTTGGTTTCAACAGAACCCCTCGTTTTCCACTTCTTGATTAGAGTTTGAACACTGCTGATTGACCATCTCAATTCCTTGGATATCTTTTTATATCCCTTTCCTGTTTTATACAGTTGAACTACCTTTTCCCGCAGATCCTTTGACCATCCTTTTGCTTTCCCCCTGACTCAGAATCCAGAAACGTCAGTGCAGCACTGGATGAAAGATGCAAGGGTCTGTCAGGAGTCCAAAAACTCAGGTGAGGATGTTACCTTTAATAGCCATTCAAACCCCTTTGTGTCAACTTGTGTGCATGTTATCAGGCCAAAATCACCAGGGTATGTAAACTTTTGATCAGGGTCATTTGTGATCCAAAACACAAGGACAAGTCGACCTGTCATTGGCTACAGCAGAATAAAGTGAAGGTTCTGGAGCGGCCATCTGTCTTCTGACCTCAATATCATTGAGCCACTCTGGGGAGATCTCAAACATGCAGTTCATGCAAGACAGCCCAAGAATTTACAGGAACTGGAGGCTTTTTGCCAAGAGGAATGGGCAGCTTTACCATCTGAGAAGATAAAAAGCTTCATCCACAAATACCACAAAAGACTTCAAGCTGTCATTGATGTTAAAGGGGGCAATACACGGTATTAAGAACTGGGGTATGTAAACTTTTGATCAGGGTCATTTGGGGAGTTTCTGTTGTCATTATGATTTTAAAAAAGTAAACACAGTTGACTGATAATAAATGGCTTCAGCCAAATACTAACCATGCGTGAAGTGGTTTACCCGTTGTGAGCGCTGCACTTGTGTTTGTCTTACCTGAGCTATTTAAAAACACGTCTACCCCAGTACTTCAACAATCAACATCAAGATTTGCATTATGTTTAATGGTACCCATCATTAAGTAATTGTATTTGTAAATGAATGTAGTGTACCATGCACTGTTCTCTGGATCTTTTCTTCACCTTCTGTTACGAGTATGCGTGTCATATTGGTGAGCAGAACAAAACTTGTGCATGGCCACACAACAGTTTTTCCTATGGTGACAACATTGCTTTTAGAGAGGCACAGGCTCTGACAGTGTTGTCCCTCTTGTACAGGAAGCTCTTTACCAGCAAGATCAACATGGAAATAAAAGCCTGCAGAAACAAAGCCAACCGTAAATCAATGGAGGGTAAGCTACCAAGCTTTTTTTTGGCTGGTGTACAGCAATTTAAACAAATCAAGGTATTTTTCTTTTACACTATCTGTTATTATGAGCTTTCATAGATTTAACTTAAATGAGCTCATATCAACAATAGAGACATCACCAAGGCTTCTCATCCCTCTGATCCTAAAGGAAACTTCCACTAAAAGTATGATTGTTGACACTGCTGATACTAAGCCTTATTGGCTTTAATATAGCACAAGTCACTGACCTAGAACAAATACTAAATGCCACAAGTAAAGTCAGAACTCTTGGTCTGCATGTGTGTTATGGGAGAGCAATTTTGAAAAGAGTGCAGCTATTGGATATATAGCATGGTAAGGCAACTAGTAATTTCAGAACCATGTATGGTACTTCCCTCAGCACAGGTTTCCTGTAAGGCAGTGGTTCTCAACCTCAGTCCTCAAGTACCTCAAACAGGCCATGTTTTGGAAATTTTCCCTAGATAAAAAAGCTCTCATAAATACCAAAGCATTGACATTGAGTAAAAGGACCCATGCAAGGTAAAGGAAAATCTGAAAACATGACCCTTTGAAGGTACTTGAGGACTAAGGTTGGGAACCACTGTTGTAAAGGACAGTTTCAGCGAAAATAGGTTGCTCCATTTTACGGTAGAGTTGGATGGGAAGAGAAAAAGCAATCCTGGACAGCCGCACTCAATGAAAAAAAGGGCATCTTTATTGGAACAATGAATAAAATCCAAAATAAGTTGCATCAGAAGTGGATAGTACAGGAAAAATAACTAACGCGTTTCACATCTGCTGATGCTAACTCAAGCTATGAGTAAGCATCAGCAGATGTGAAACGTGTTAGCGATTTTTCCTGTACTATCCACTTCTGATGTGACTTATTTTGGATTTTATTCATTGTTCCAATAAAGATGCCCTTTTTTTCATTGAGTGCAGCCGTTCAGAATTGCTTTTTCTCTTCCACATAAGTGTGCAGAACCAGCACCTAAGAGGCTGAGTAGGGCGGGAGTATTCATCCAGGTGTGGCAGTCCTGGGAGCGGCATTTCCTTTCGTATTTCGTAGAGTTGGATGGGACTCAGTACTGATGTACTCTCTATACAGCAGCCAAAATGTGAAAATATCACTAGACCCTGATGCAGGTTTGGCATGTGGTACAGCCTTCAAGAAATTGTGCTGCTTGTTGCCATTAAGCCCAGGTTACATTTTCAATTACTATGTAAATCCTATGCAAACTAGTAGGTCCTCAAAAATACTTACCAATACTATTGTTTAGTATTGGTAATGGAAAACACTGGAGTACCAGCAATGATTACAGGATGAGCAGCTTAGGGAAACTCTGTCAAAACTGTTGCAAATATTTATTATAGGCACCAAGAGGTGCCTGCACACACCAGACTTCCATATCTTGCCTGGCCAGTCCTGGTCAGTCCTAAGAGCCTGCCTCATTCCTATTGGTTCCTCACTCTAATGGCCTGTCTCACCATTTAATAGAAATATTCAGAAGGCAGGAAGAGGCCAGCAAACTTAAGCAGGATATGTAAGAGCTTGGCCATTAAGAACGGCCCATGATTTAATGGTACGGCAGATTGGAGAAAGCTCTTGCAGCCTCCTCTACTACTTTCTTGTTCAAGCAAAAAAAAAAAAAAAAAAAAAAAAAAACATGCACGGTTACCATTTGAATACCCTTTCCCATTCATTGGGGATGAAGGATCTGGAAAACTACTACACACTGCACTTTGGAACTTCCTATAAAAGTAACTGGCAAGGCAATATGAAGGACATTTGACTTCATCTTAATGTACTTAAAGCTTCTTTATAATTTTAGTATTATGCCATCATGTTGAAATATGGGAAAATCATGAGGAAATACTATTTACACCCGTAACTTGTGTTTAAAAAAAATGCCCCATATACTTTTGTAAAACAACAATGCAGAACATCCATCTAACTTAATGATCCCTCCTGCCGATTAGGGGTCCCTGGGCATTTTTAACAGAAGACAAACACTGGAGGTAGAATGTATCCTTTGGCTCGTCCAAACGTCAACCATTCTGGATTGAAAAAAAAAGAAAAAAAAGGAAAGAAAAATGACTAAACAGACCATATTGTGTTTGTTTTTCTTGTTCAGGGTCCAGATTTACAAGCATCCCTGTCTGTTGGCCTTGGATACAACCTTAAAAGCTGTTCTGCCCCTTAAAGGGAATCAAGTATGACATAATAACGAAGGCTGCTGAACTCTTGGCTTTGGCTTCAATGCATTCAAAGAGCCACTGACCCAGAACAAGTATAGAGATCATTTACAGCTGGTTTTTTTTTTTTGTGTCTGTGAATTAAAAGTACTTAATCACAATTTGCCAAGCAATTAGCATTTTTATAGAGGCCAGCAATGGCAGTTCCAGTATGTCTCTCATGACTAAGTTACTTCAGATTTACTAAGCGAAGGACATATATTTTATTTTTTGTTCAGACTGGGTCACAGTGGTGTTTTTTTATTTATTTTTTTCTGTGGTAGTTTTGGAGTCTGTAATTTTGTGGCATTCAGCAACTATCCTTTCAAAGAACTTGTACAGAGATGTGGGCCGAGTTTGCTGGTCATCCTTGTGATTTCTTTTGGAGAGGATGACCAACAAGTAGGCGGATGAGGAGCACTGACTTGGTGATATTAAAAGCATTGTATACTTACCTGCTCTGTGTAATAGTTTTGCACAGAGAAGCCCCGAATCTCCTCTTCTTGGGTCCTTGGCCGGCGCTCCTGGCCCCCTCCTGCTGAGTGCCCTCAGTGCAAGCAGTTTGCTATGGGGGCACCCGAGCCGCTGCTCTGTGTCTATTCAGACACTGAGCCACTCCCTCTCTCTCTTCATTGGCTCCCTTACTTTGATTGACAGCAGCTGGAGCTAACGGCACTCTCTGCTGTGTCTCAACCAACCGTGCAACATTGCTGGATCAAGATGGGGCTCAGTTAGGTATTAGGGGGGCCTCTGTACACAGAAGGTTTTTTATCTTGATGCATATAACGCATTAGGATAAAAAAACCTTCAGCCTTTATAACCACTTTAACTTCTTAAACTTGCTGCATGCACTTTTCAAGCCACTAACTCAGAAAGTACTGAAGCTAAACACAAGCAGACAACTAGAATTTAAAAAAGGAGGTCACCATCAGCAGACTTGATATTTCTCTTTGAATTTTGATCACGGATTCTTTTTGCCAGAGCATTTTACTTATGTTTTGCATGTACTGTCATTAATATGAAACTGCTCCCTTTGACACCTTTGAAAAATTAGCATTTTTGACTGCGGACTTTGGACACCAACTAGGTGGTCTTTTGCATGGCTGTAAAAACTCTCATATCAAAGTGTAAACTAACATGCCTCTTTTATAGCTGACACTTGCTGCTAATCAGCAAAAAAATTGGTAAGATTACAATTTCAAATAGGGTTGAAAAGATGAATCTGGTTATTTAAAACTAAAGCATCAGTCCACTGCTATTGAAGTCTTTGGTCAATGAGGGACAGGTGACGATATGACACCTCTTGAGGAATCACTGACCATATAAAATATTAACGTGTTCATGTAATTTAGTTTGTAGTTGTAGTAAATAGTTGTTTTTAATTTCTCTAAGTCAGCAGATTTATTATAAATGTCAACTGCCATGACTGTCCTTTTTTCAGGCATTTTCTGTTAGGGGTTACAATAGTCTCCTTGCTTTGCCACCATGTCACATGCACCCCTTGCTGGAAATTACAAAGGGTTGGGAGGACATACAATGCACAGGCACAGTCTACCAGTATCACTATTTGGAAGTCAGTGCAGAATAATGATGTACAGGCAACAAGTGCAGGTAGACAGGAAGTGGCTGGAACAGATCAGTAGAACTTAAAGATGAATTCCAGAAATTCAGCCACTTTGTATAATGTGGTGGCACACTATGAATTAAAAATGTAACCTCCTGCGCTCAGGTGTGGCACTTAAAGATAGCCAAAGAGTTATCCTCTTGGCTAATTTTGTAGGTATAGTGCACAAACGTCTTGCTGGCCTCTCAGGACTGTGGGTAGCTTTCAGCAAACTATAAAACAACGAGGGAGGGCGCACCGACCTAGTGTTCTGCTATTCATGCGTTTGGCTCAGAGAAAAAGGGCTTAACCCTTGAAACGTGTCAGCCGTTGCCAGGCGATATGAGGTCTTCCTGTGACATCAGTGGCCTATGGTGGATTTGGAGGCGGTCTCATCAGCTTTTCTAGGTATGCTTCCACATGATATGCGTTTGTGAGTATTCACTTGTTATTTATTTCTATAATAAAATTGTGTTATGATAATGCACTTGGTTGGTGTGCCCCCTCTTTTGTTGTTTTACACTAGGAGTTAACTCCAAGGAGGTGCATGACATCTCAGGAACTTATCTCCTATTTAAATCTGACAGGTTTATGGCTCTGCTGGAGCATACACTGACATTGGCTGACATTGCCCTCTGCTGCCCACTCAAAGAAGCCTTTGTATTTTGCAAAGGAGTGCATATAATACAAAGGCTTATGTGACTGGGCAAGAAGGGGGGAAGAGGCAAGCACAGCAGCTGCACCGACTAATGCTGAAGATGACTAGACTTGAAGCATCAGCGGCAGGCTCACGGAAATACAGCGATAGCCATCTTCTGGGAGTTAAATATGTAAAAACATAAGTCCAGGAGATCTCATAAGGAAAAGGGGTGATTATTGGCGCAAGATGGGAACTCGGCTCTGCAAACAACAACAACCGTGCCCAAATAAAGCCTTTTCCAACATGGCTTCATAATGGCCTGAAGAAGGAGCGCATGTTCCGCAAATGTGTCACCGATGCTGAGACATCCCAGTATTGTATCCGGGAAGTGACATCATCCCCAGCCAGCCAGTGGATCCACGGACCAGGAATCGCCAGAATCCACCAGCGCCGACCACCTGCATCACTGGATGGATGACAACATCCCTTGGGGACCCCCCGGACAGCACTGCCTAGGACCCTACCCGACACACAGTGCTTAGCTACTGTATACGCCTGATTTCAACAACACTTGTAAGTAGTTTGATTTTAACCTGTAATAAATGCTTGCTACAAAGCTACACTTACAAGGCGCTTGTGCTTCTCCTTCTGTTCCAGGAGATCTCATGCAGCTTCTTAGACTTAACTCCTAGTGTGCTTTCATGTTTTTACAAAACGTCCCTGGAATTCAGTCTTAATGCAGAGTAGGATGAATAAATGGATGAAAATCATATTTCATGGAACAAAAAAAAAAACTTGCCAAATGTTTACGATACACTACTGTAGCAAATTTAATTTCATCCAGTTAGGGTTTGAATCTACTTCCTATCCGAGCAAAGCAGCAATTTTTCAAAACGCCTTTTTTTTTGGAAAAAAAAACTGTTTCTTAAATAAAAAAAAAAAAAAAGTAACGTTTTTTGTATAATGCGAAAGATGATGTTACACCGAGTAAATAGATACCCAAAATGTCACGCCTTAAAATTGCACACACTTGTGGAATGGCGCCAAACTTTGGTACTTAAAAAATCTTCATATGTGACGGTTACATTTTTTTTACAGGTTACCTGTTTAGAGTTACAGAGGAGGCCTTGCGCTAAAATTGTTACTCCCACTCTAACGTTCGCGGTGATACCTCACATGTGTGGTTTGAACGCCATTCTGTGTGCGAGCACATGGGGAAGGGGGTTTTGTGGTTGGGATTGGAACCAGCGAACCTTTTTACTACTAGGTGAAAGTGCTGACCACTATACCACTGCGCCACCCACTGCAGCTTACTAATTATTCGATGTGGTGGCTGCATCAGTTTTCCTTTTCTAGGCTTTTTTTCCCTCTGTTTTCACCTGATGATCCAACCAGTAACACACTTCTTGTATTAGAGTGTCTACACTCTGAAAGAAGGAGCCACCTTTGGACAGCAACATTGACATCTTATAGAGAGAGGAGTGTTTGTACTAGCAGATTTAGATCCAATAAAATATTGTGGCCAAACTCCAGCTAACACTTTTTAAGCAATTGCAGCAACATTGTTTTCTTTTTTACATAAATAAAATCGGATCATTGTAAGCACCTGTCAGTGGTTCATGGTTTGTCTAATCCCTTTAACTGTATCTGCAGGACAGCCTGTTCAACAAAAAGACCTACTGGCTAGATCACCAGGTGAAAATAAAAGAAAGAAAGCCTAAAAAAGAAACTGAATAGTCACCACATCTAAGAATTGGTAAGCTGCAATATAATAGGTGTTTGCTTTTGGGTTTAATATGGCTGTAGATTGGGATCAAGAAGTAATTTTCCATATATTACACCCTATGAGAATTATATCCATTTCTCAATACCAATGCAATTCTGCTGAAACCCAAATGAAATATGGTCAATGATCAGGGGTGTGTCTCGAAGGAAATACTGAACAGAGAACGTTCACTTACAAATTAAGGTGTCATTGTTCAAGGAACCAACTATTTTGCAATCCATTATTTTTTCTCTTTTTTAGTATTTGACGAGAATATTTAGTTTGAAATGATGCCACCAGCTTTTGAAAATATCCCAGCTCACAAAGACTGGAATCATTTTTCTCAAAAATGAAATCTAAGCAAACTCCTGCCTTGCTAGCTCAAACCCACACAAAGAAAAACTGCAGACGACAAAAAGAAGAGGGGAAAAAAAAAAAACACACAAGAATCACTTTTTATTAATAACATACAATAAATCACAGAGAGGTATGAATCACTGAGACAAATGGAGAGTAAGGCCCCAGTCACGGAAAACACACAATGTAATTGAAAGCTGTGAAATGCCTGTAAACCCCAGGCTTGCTGCTGATCCTTCCAAGTGATGAGAGAATCATTTCTCCATGAGCAGCAAAATCAGCAGCAATCAGAATCAAGGAAAAAATTGCATCCATTAATAAAACCCGACTGAGCAATAGTTGCATCTAAACTGACTATATAAAGATAAAGCTAAAAAAAAAAAAAAAAAAAAAAAAAAAATACGATTTTTTTAAAAAAGTTTGTGTCTTGAATAGTTATGAATGTTAAAAATGAGGGCAGGTATCTCTTGGGCTGCAATCACATTAATGCATTATGGGCACACAATGATGAGACATTCATTTTTCCATGCGCTACAACTCATATTAACGCACTGCTGTATGTGTTATTCATTTTGAAAGACACCCCAATGGAAGTCCCCAATGTAGCAACATGCATAGGTGCAAACACTCTTTTACCATAGATGACGCCGCCGAATTTCACAAAGTATATATCTTTATTATCAGAATAGCAGCACTATATAATTCCACAAAGTGGAAACTGCATAAACAATATGTGCAGTGCCTTGAAAAAAAAAAATCAGTCTACTTGAAATTGTCCACATTTTGTCATGTTACAACCTAAAACGTAAATGTATTTTATTGGAATTTTATGTGACAGACCAACACAAAGTGACACATAATTGTGAAGTGGAAGAAATATGATAAATGATTTTCAATTTTTTTTACAAATAATTATGTGAAAAGTGTGGCGTGCATTTGTATTCAGCCCCCTTTACTCTAATCCCCCCCCCCCCCAACTAAAATCTAGTGGAATCAATTGCCTTCAGAAGTCACCTAATTAGTAAATAGAGTCCACCTGTGTGTAATTTAATCGCAGTATAAATATATAAAAAAATATAAATGTGTGGCGGAAAACTAACACTGCACATCGTCCTGAAAACATCATCCCCACCACGAAACATGGTGGTGGCAGCATTATGTTGTGGGGATGTTTTTCTTCAGCAGGGACAGCTGGTCAGAGTTGATGGGAAGATGGATGCAGCCAAATATCAGGGCAATCTTTGAAGAAAACCTGTTAAGAGTCTGCAAAATATCTGAGACTGGGGAGGAGGTTCACCTTCCAGCAGGACAACAACCCTAAACATACAGCCAGAGCTACAATGGATTGGTTTGGATCCAAGCATAGTCATGTGTTAGAATGACCTAAATCCAATTGAGAATCTGTGGCAAGACTTGAAAATTGCCCTTCACAGAGGCTCTCCATCCAATCTGACAGAACTTGAGCTATTTTGCAAAGAAGAATGGGAAAAATGTCACTCTCTAGATGTGCAAAGCTGGTAGAGACATCCCCAAAAAGACTTGCGGCTGTATTTGCAGTGAAAGGTGGTTCTACAAAGTGTTGATTCGGGGGGGCAGAACACAAATGCACGCCATACTTTTCACATATTTGTAAAAAAACAAAACAAAAAAAAAAACAAAACACATTTATCATTTTCCTTCCACTGCACAATTATGTGCTACTTTGTGTTGTTCTATCACATAAAATCCCAATAAAATACATTTACGTTTTTGGTTGTAACATGACAAAATGTGGAAAATTTCAAGGAGTATGAAAACTTTTTCAAGGCACTGTATATAACCAAAATGGTAACCATGGATTTTCAAGGCACTATAAGCAAAGGTTCGGACCTCTTAAAAACAATTCTTCACGGTCATTTATTTCAGTATCGTATTAAAAACAATTGGCATATAGATATAAAACCATAAAAGTTCAAGTCTTATGCAGAGATTGTGTAAATGGTATTATCTGCCCTGTGATATGTAAATTAAAACAGCAGCAAGCCTGGTGTTTACACTCACACGGAAAGCCCCCTTGATAGCATCCCATTGGATGAAACGTGTCAGCATGGAGATTATGATGCGGACGTCACACCGCTGTGCGATCAGGGTCAGCAGCGGCTTTTCTTAAAAGGGCAAGTTCACCTTTACAGAAAAATCTGTAAGGTGAACTTACACTGGACTCCCTCCCCATCGCACCCGGTCCCGCTGTACCTGAAGCCGGCATTCTCCTGCACTGACGCATCGTAAAGCCGCTTTACCGGTTCGGGGATCAGAAATCCCCCGCGGGTTAATCTCCTACACGTACCTCGTAAAGGTACGTATAGGAGGCAAATTGTCACATGGGCGGTGCCGATCAATCAGAACGCTCGTAGCCTGTCCTGACAGCGCTGGAGAGAAGAGAAAGCCACAGGAATGTAAAATCCCCAGAACGATAAAGCAGTTATACCATGTGTCAGTGTGGGAGATTGCCGGCCTCAGGTACAGCAGGGGGGGTGCGATGGGGAGGGGGTCCAGGGTAAGTTCACCTTACAGATTTTCTGTCAAAGTAAACTTACACTTTAACTGCATTTTGGCTGTTATGCGTTTGTTAATAAACACACTACGTTATTGGAATTTTCTTGGGGCTCCTGGTGAGCTTAATCTACCATCAGCTGGAAGCATATGAGGAGATGTCATTGAAGTTTACATGCCACCTGTGGTTTCTGTGAGACCTCTGTTTGCTTGGGCGCATATTCTGCTGTAATGGTAGCCATTCGCTTTGGCCAGTTTTGAATTAATTTAATGTTGGTGGCTGGTCACTGGAGCACCTTCTGAGGAATATCTACATGAACACCGCCGTTGTTCTACACAATATCTGTTTTCACTGATTATACTTTTTGTGGGACTCTACTTTGCGATCATTGGACTTTATATCTTGGCACTATATATTTACACGTCATATTACTTTCTATGGTACTCCAATTTACTTATTTTATTTAAGGTGCTACACTTTTGATTTCACTTATACAGAGATACTCCACAAAACCCTGCCACAATGCCACTGTGTAACAATCCTAAGCATAAATACATTCAGTAAGTGAACTACAGTTCAAAGTGTAGTTAGTTAAAACTCAACGCCTTTCACAACCATCATTGTTGCTTCCTCTGGAGTTTAGTACAGAGAAACCACAACTTTTTCAATAACTGGGTGGAGCGCAAAGTTGCCAATGGGCCCATTGCATCCATTCAGGTGACGACCCCAATCCCTCTCCACCCAAAGCAGACCACTGGAGCAACCAGGAGGCACCAACACACACACACCCCAGAGAACAGGTGTCCATGGAAATTATAATAGGGTCCTCTGAGACGTGGGTGGCCTTGTGCACATGCTACAGTGGAAGGATGCCCACTTCTCAGTAGAAGTCACTATAATTTCCTTAAAGAGTATAAATTGCTCAATATAAATGTATTGCATAAAAGGAATATACTCTCAAAAGAACTGAATAAGCTCACATCACATAAAACCAATGAATCTGACAACTGGACATGGCTGTCCAACCATCTGAACCTGGATTGTCAACCTGGAAACAATTTCAAAATGATTTCATGCCATTATTTAGGTGTTTTAAGGGTGCACCCTCTTCATCAGAGCCCAAGTAGTACAAAATGGTGCAAACATAGCTGTTCCTGTGACATTTACTTTACAACAGGTATTGCAGTCAGAGGAATAGAACAGGAGTGAAGCTGTGGGTGGACCTTCAACAAAAAGTAACAAGGTAACCTGTCAAAAGTGATGGATTTGTTTAAGATATTTTATTAGAACATCACATTTAAACCACTCACAAATAAAGAAATCTAAAACACCTTAATGAAGAAAGTTAATTGCTTCAAGCTAGATCTGGAAACATAAAAGAGGAATCATTTGATGCAGGAATATTTTAATGGATGTGCAGCAGTAGAGAGTAGCGAAATATCTGCGCATTCTGAAGGCAATGTAAGAGATACCAATTAATTCCACATCAGTTACAATTACATTAACTACACGGTTTCATATCATCATAATGATCTTTGCCAGGTCAGGATTGGTGCATTTTGAGCACAGTAATGTGCATCTGAATTTGGCTGACAGCGGTGTTATAATTGGAAGAGAAAGAGCAACAAATTGCCAAAACGTTGCAAACAGCGACATTTCCCTTTTTTGACACAAACGTCGCACCTGAGCATAAATAAATGATGTAGACGCAAAATAAAGGAGGTTACTACCAGTCTGTCCACGTTTCTTGCGCCAGAATTTTGACGCAAATACATTAACAAATTCCCCTCTCTGTGTGTTAGGCCCCTTTCCCACGGGCGGATAGAATTCTGCTTTTAGCTGCAGACAGATGAAGTTATCTACCGCAGCTAAACGCACACAATGCTTTCCTATGGCCCCATTCACACACTGCATTTAGCAACAGTTTTGTTTCATGTGGTTTTGTGCAGATACAAAAAATAAAGTTGACTGCATCCAGGAACGATTTAGCTGAGCTATCTGCACATAACTGCAGGTAATTGCAGTGTATTATTTTTCCTGCAGATAGCAAAGGCAACAAAGAAAGAAAAACAACAGGAAGCGCATCAGAAATGGCAAGAATGTTCCAACGCAGCCGCATATAAACGCATGTAAACGCAGCTAATCGCAATGTACAACTGCAAGTGAACGCTGTGCCCGGATTCTCTGATTTTCAAAAAAAACAAAACATGCTTTTAACAGCGGCAGAACAGCTGCTCATGTGAAAGGGGCCTTAAGGTACTCTGCATTAGAAAAAAAGTGTACATTGCACATAAATTAAAGCTGAACTCCAGGCTAAAGAAAAGCCTTGTGTATTCTTACATAAATCGTGATGTCCTTTGTGCATTTCTTCTACTTTAGTGGAGCATAAAATTCCTGCATTTTGCATCTGTGAATGAGTTTTCTGTAATAAAGACCAATCACTGCTGCTCTCTCTCTCCTTGTGCAGGGCTGACTGGTCTCTTATCCACCATCTTCTGCAGTTTTCTGCAGGCAGCCTGCAGTGGGGGGACCTGGTGGACCTTAGGTAAAGAGCACATCCTTTGCAAAGTAAACGAAGAAAGCAGTTGGATGTGCAGGTATATTAGACCATCAAAAAAAATTTTTTTTTTTTTTTTACACAGTACATAAACATGCATGATTGCATAGTGGAAACCTCTGAGGCTGGTCCCAATTTGTAAAACTAATAGGGGCCTAGAAAACATTACCAGCTGATTGACAAGATATGTTTTATTAGCTGGCAAGACCATTCTGGAGGTCCAAGATGAAACAATTAGTGGGAGTTGGAAACAGCAATGTGAATTGTGCCTCCTACGATGTCATCTGGTGGGTACTGTAAACTCTAGGTAGCTCCAGAATTTAAAAGAGCTTTCAACATCCAATTGACCAGCAAATCTCATCACACACATCTCTACTAGTCAGGAACTTCACTTAAGCACTGCCTCAGCACTATTGCTTCCTAGGGTAATTTAACAGCTTCCAAGGTCTACTCTCTGATCACTGTAAAAAAAAAAAAAAAAAAAAGCGATGGTGCTGATTCACTGTTTAATGAGCAGGCTAGAGGTAGAAAAAAAAAAAGAAGCCAACTTCATGGTTTAGGAACATACATTGGTTATTTAAAAGTATTTGTATGGACTAATGAAAAGAAATGAGGAACAGAAAAAAAAGTTGATGCTCAAAGTGGTCAAAGTTTACCTTTCTGCTCTGTGAAGAAGAAGGAATATATATTTTTTATATAGAAAAAAGGTAACATAGAATGCATTAAGATAAAAAAACCTTCTGACTTTACAACTCCTTTAACTTGATTTGCCGTGTTTGGAGGAAGAAAAATGCTGACTATGGCCCTAAGAATACCATCCCTACAGTCAAGCATGGAGATGAAAACATTATGCTTTGGGGCAGTTTCTCTGTTAAAGGTACAGGCCAACTTTGCCGCATTGAGGGGCTAATGGATGGGGCCATGTATTGTAAAATCTTGGATGAGAACCTTCTTACCTCAGCCAGAAAACTGAAGATGGGTCGTGGATGGGCCTTTCAGCATGACAATGACCCAAAACATACCGCCAAGGCAACAAAGGAGTGGCTCAAGAAGTAGCACAATAAGGTCATGGAGTGGCCTAGCCAGTCTCCAGACCTTAACCCTGTGGAAAATTTATGGAGGGGGCTGAAACTTCAAGTTGGCAAGCGATAGCCAAGAAACCTTAAGGATTTAGAGAAGATCTGTAAAGAAGAGTGGACCAAAACCCCTCCTGATATGTGTGCAAACCTGGTAACCAACTACAAGAAACGTCTTACCTCTGTGCTTGCCAACAAGGGTTTCTCCACCAAGTACTAAGTCATGTTTTGCTTGGGGATCAAATACTTATTTTACTCACTGAACTGCAACTCAATTTATAACATTTGTATCATGTGTTTTTTTCTGGATTTTGGGTTGATATTCTGTCTCTAATTTTTATCATAGGTGTATTTTAAATGATAGAGTCCCTTCATTTCTTTGTAAGTGGGCAAACTTACAAAATCTGCAGGGGATCAAATAATTATTTTCCCCACTGTATCTAGCATATCCTTGTATCTGGCAAGATAATATTTGGTTACTGCACCATATCGCTCTGTGTGTCCTGCCCAATGGCAGAACTGATGACATGACACACATTCATATCAAGGCTCAGTTTAGCCTCTTGTAAAAAGAATATGGCAATGGATCTAACTTTATTAAAAGTTGCCAAAAGTGTACTTCTGGAATGGTGCTTGGCCATATTTACAATATTCCAGTATCAGGAGACTCAGTGTCTAAGGCTACCTCTGTATCTATTGCTCTAGGAAAGTGATTAAAAAAGGTTTGAAATCAGTGACTCCGCTTACTAGCCAGGAAAGTAAAATCTGCAAAGCCAACAGAGGTTCTCGCAAGAAGTGTTTACTTTAAAGTGCTCAGTCATTTGTGGCCAAAAAGAAGGATGATGGCGAATGTAGGGACTACATTTTAGCCTTGATCTATACTCGTCAATTTCATGCAAAGAAATATAATTAGAATTCTACCATTTTTTTATCCAAAAATCTTCATGCCTAAATATGTACAGTTTTGGATTAAAGGCACTGCTGTCCCTAAAATCCAGTCTCAGGAGACTTGGAGTGAGATTTGACGATATCACTATTGTGTTGCCCACTGTTCAAATGCTGAAGACTCTGACATGAACAAGCAAAGCCCTACATCTACCAAGATGGCCACCTCCACACAAAGACACAGTGCAGAACAAGATATGGTAAGTCTAACAAACAGATAATCTGCAGGGAGACCATAGGCAGTACTGGTGACTAGTTATTTTCCCTCTTGCAGCTTCAAGATATCAGTTCAAGGGGAATATAATTGATAGCCAAAAGTGGATAATTCAAACTAGGCACTCGAAATATCAACTATAAAATGTTATTTTTTAGTTTCGACTTTTAATGTGGCATTTCGACCTCGGACAGCGTTTAAGGTATCATCTCACCAAATCTCTGCGCAAATTAATGATCTAAATTAAGAAATAGAGAATATGATGTAAATGTAATATGCATATCATACATTGTATTTTTTCTTATTATAAATTCATAATTCATGGGTAAAATTCTTGTATCGCACACAGAAGGGGTTAAACTTTCGAGCACAAAAAGTTCACCTAAGGTACTAGAAAAAAAAAAAGTCTTTTGAATATGTAAAAATATGTACAAGATGTGTAAGAAGCCCTATGAGAGTGCCAGAAACGAAGGGAAAAATACCTGTCAGGGCAGTTATCACACCATGTCTAATTGATTACAAATGTTTGAAGGTACAAGCTATAAATCACCACTTTAATTCCACATTAACCTCTCACCATCATCCGCACTCCTTTCCCCCCTCAACTACTGAACGGGGCTGATGTCTCAATGAAAAGGACTGATTCCACCAGCGTGTCTCCAACCGTTTCAAAAACCAGTTCACAGCAAAGTCATTAAATATAACACTTCCTCTTTGATTAGTCGCCTAATAATTTTCTTTGACCCTTGACATAACTCCCTTGTTGTATCAGGAACCATAAAATATTAAGACACACACCAACTAAAAATAAGCCTACAATGACTATTTTAAAGACTGTGTGTGGCCTTGCCCATATATTTTTGGCAAGTTGCTTATTCTCCGACCACAGCTATATTCATCCAAGAGCAGTGGCACTGGAGAGTCTCTGTCTCACCTGTCAAAGCTGAGGAACGCTGCACAGAAGACCACCAAGAGTCCATGGACTGGGTCCATGGTTCTACCGCAGTTTGCTCTGATAAGCTTTTTTTACTAACTAGAGAATAAACTGTAGAGAGAACACAGTGAAGTCCACACCAGGACATCTCCCCGAAAGGTACTTTTATAGAGATAAATGAGAGGAACACAAGCAATTTAGCTACACGTTACATTTTATTGGTAAAGCAAAAAAAAAAACATGTTACAGATGCAAAATGCACATTTAATGTCAGCATAACATCCAACAAAACTGATGGGTCATGTTCTGGTGAGCCACACACAATAGAACATCAAATGCAATTAATGTATATCTGAGAGAAAGCAAGTTTCTCTGCATATAAGTGTACCTGTGTGCTAAACAGAATATTCCTACATTGCAATTATGCTAAACATAAATTAAAACTCATTGTAATTAAGGAAAAATTCCCAAACATACAGGTAGAAAAACATAGGAAGTAAATATCTGAAAAGCAAACAAAGGGAAGAGACATTATCATATTTGAAAATGTTTAGAATAAACACATTTTGCTAACTGTTGGGGGAAGTAGAGAAAAAAAGCTAAGGGGAATAACAGCTTAAATGTATTAACACTTCACAGCATTAATGATATTGAGATAGAGATATCTATATATATATATATAGATATCTCTATCGATCGATCGATATCTATATATAGATATATATAGATATAGATCTATATCTATACATAGATATAATTTTCTCTCAAAAATGTGCATATTGCAAGTGTTTTAGTTATGTAAATTCACCTGAAAACACCTGAGCAACATGTGGCTGCATTTAAAATCATTACAGATGGGCGAGCTGTATAATTTGAGGCAAAATGAAAATGCCAAGATCTCTAGGTGAATGATGTTTCCCCTTATTTTACAAGAGAATGTACTTTTTTCAAGGAATGTATGCAAAAGTTCACAACTGGTTTAAAAATAAAAAAATTACAGCTAATAATATTTTCAATACAAAGGGAATATGAGCCCTACTATGCCCAGTACTATAACTTCATACTTTTAATCTTTTGTCGGTCACAACATAAAAGTGCTGTTTTATGATTTTCAAAACAGGTATATTTTTAAGTTACCGATGCCAATAACATGTCGCAATAAGAGCTATTTTTTTTTGGCCAATAAAACGTATATTATAATCTATAAAAATGTTAAATTCCTGTGCTAAATGTCTTCGTTGTCTCCGTTTAGGGGTGAAAAAAAAGAGAAATACTATTTTGGGCAATTACCAATTTCCCTGCTAAACTCACTAGGGGCCAATATAAATCATATCAGTAGCAGAGAAATAAAGGTCTCCATTATGCAACATTTCACACATCTACTGTACCCTGTATGATACATAGTTACACATAAGGAAAATATATATCTAGGTAAAAACTGGGTTATTTTACAGTTTGTACATTAAAAGTCTGTACCAGTTTTGCACAATATATATATTTGAATGGTGAAAAACATTAAAACAATACATATTTGGACCATATATTAACATGTATCCTAACAAGGCTAGCAAATATAACACTGCAGACTTGCAATTTAGATATAAAGGAGTTAAGAACACACAACAGACATACATGTGTTTCCATTTATGTCAAGAGCCAGAAACCAATTCGTAGACCTTGAAAATATCACAATCATATTTGAATAGCTATTATCTTAATATCCACACTGCTAAAAAGAGATGAGAGGGTCTCCACAAATATACAGTTAAAAATGGTCCTTGTCTTGGTTCCCGCAAAGAACATCAACCTTTCAACCATAAAGAACCTTCAGGGATAACATAACTGTTAAACTAGAACATAATTATGATTTTACCATGTGTGAATTTGTGTTTAATTGGAATGTCTCCTTGAAACCTGAAGTAATAGAGATTTTATTATACATGTAAAGTCCAAATTTGACAGATTTGCTTTGATGAATGCTTCCTAGGTTAAATAGATAAATGAGTGATATTGAAACAAATTGGGGATACTGTCCTTGAGAATGTCTACTGGCTGCTACCAGCTTCCAACAATAGAATCAAGAAACAAAAATGACCATCACCGAGTGTGACTTATGTATCAAACGCAAACACATCATGAAATTCATATGTCCCCAATGACGGGAAAAGATGGCTTGCTCCCAGCAGGAGATTAGTAGGTTCTTATTATCAGGAGCCAAGTTCATCGTATGATGCTTTTCATACAAAATTGCTATTTATGTTTAACTCCTTATGTGAAGATTAAATCAAATCTTACATCTCGTTACTAGAAAACTGAGAGGACAGAACAGAGCAGGTTCACATAAGAACAATATAATCCTGATAATATGCCGATTTTACCAAATATGTTACCAGCTTCTTGTGCAACACAATAGTAAAAATGTAAATTCTGTAACAGGATTTACATTTTCATATTGATTTTTTTTTTGTAAATGTCACAAAAACAAAAAGGACAAACATTTAAATAAGTCTTTCAAAAAATGATTTCAAATGCGTTTCTAATAATTTCACCCCTCATAAAATTAAGCCTCAATGTGGCGGATATGAAAGACAAAATAATTTCTAATAATTCCAATGTAGCAGTAAATAAAACGGAAATGTACTTACTCATCAACACAGCTTCACCAACTCCACTTTTCATGATTAGATGCCTTAAATGCTTACAGTAACACCGTACTTTGATTAACCTCCTGGATGCAGATATGTATATGAATAAAATCAGAGGTTTTTTCATACATTTAAGCCATTTTTTTTTGTTAGCAAATGACTTGTAGTGAGCTCAGTCTGAAGACTTCTAGACTTTAGAACGTGCAATTTAAGGACACAAGGAAACCATGCAATTAACACAAAGTGCTATTTTAGAGTGCTTGGAATTTCACAGTGTGCATTTGCTTTGAAAGTAAATGAATAATGTAGCACAAAATCTGATTTTGTGGACATGCACAAGGTTAAACCCTGATAGTCTCACCACAGACCACCATTGCGCTCCTTGTAAAACTACAATTACAAAGACATTGTTTCCCGGTTAAAGGACGCTTTATGCTTTTAAAATGAGAAAATATAAAATGTAAGCATATGTGCTGGGTATACGTTTAAAACAAAATATGTAACGTCCTTGTTTTGTTAGGAGCTGGTTAAAAGAATATGTGCGCTGCAATACAACTTTGTTTTTCTAGCTAGATTTGTGCGTTTGTGTCATAGTTAATAAAGACTTTAGACGTTTCCAAAAAGTTGTCCATGGCCCAGTATACTTTGCCCCTTGAAGAATGACAACTGCTGGTCACATTTTTGTCACAACTATATGGGTCAATAAAGACATATCACAGGCTCATTGAAATGTACTCAAGACTTTTTTAAATATGTACCTAATCTTACATAATTATTGGCCCCCAACGTGTCCCTACTAATTGCAAGTTTTTACATTTTTTTTTCTTTAAATACAATTTTTTAATTCAACGGTTTGCTATTTTTTTTTTTTATGTGTTTTGGGGTTATTTTCACACAGTGACCAACTGTTTTATTTCATGAATCAGATTATTTTATTCCATTATCGAATGATTGTGAGATTCAATAAAAGGTTTGTGATAGCAGTGAAATGAATTAAATATGGTATTAAAAAAAAAAAAAGAAGATGACGCCAACTAAAAGTATTTGTTTCCCTCGTTAGAGCAGGCTACAGTTGTAGCAAGAAAATAGTACTTTTAAATAAGATTAATTTATAGTTCTGTGGCATTTAATTAGAAGCAGTAGCTTTGCTGTCTACCTTTGCCATGAATAGATGAATATGTGGGGCAACCCACAATAGCCCGGTCTAGAAACCACCCACTTGGATCTTGTTCATACATCGTTATTATTAATTACAGTAACTGATTTATGCAGGTATTGGAAAAGAAGAAACATTATCCAGAAGATTTACCTTGTATCAAGATTTGATACAGGTTTGTTCATGTTTGAACATCCAATTCTTAGAGCCAAACTGGAAAAAGAATTGGGACATTCACCAGTAACATCTAATGACTAGTACACCGCGTATTTAAATACATTCAGCAGATCTGTAAGAACACAGTTTATATTCATAGTAATTTGCCATAAATAAATTCATTTTAGGTATGTCAGTGGAAATGAAAATAAACAAACCACATAACAAAGTAATGTGTGCATCAAAATAAAAAAAACATTACTTCAATAGGACTATCAATATGAATTTAAAAATAGACATAGAAGAGCTTTATAAGAGGTAGAAATTAATATTTAGCATTTATTTTCAGGAGAATTGTCAATTTAAAAGTTGTTCATATCATTTTACGGCTGGTTTCTCTATTTAACGATGATTCCATGAAATTATTTATCAATAGATTTTCCCAATCTTTATTAAGAGATTTCACCCATTTTCTTATTCTTATACCAGTCATAATCCACTGTTAATTATTATTAATTCATTTTTTTTTTCTCGATTTGACACTGTCAAATTCTATCTCAGTATTTTATAAACTGGTGTAAACTTTAGCAAATATTGTGCAGAAATAATGCAAATTGTTAAAAAAACAAAACAGATAACAGGTAAATGGTTCAAATTGAGCTTAAAAGGAAAATAAAAACATTAGTTTTCCTTGTTCAAGGCCAATTTGCAACATTTTTTTTTTTTTTTTAACAAGAATATGGATAGCTGGACATTGCCACGAGGGACACAAATCAATGCAAAAGATATACAGGGAGAAGGAGGACCCGGTGCTGGATGCATACATAACGCAGCTTAAGGTAGGTGAAAAAGGGGCCTTAAAAGGGTTTTTTGAGAGAGAAAGGGAGTGTGAGAGAGAGGGTGTTAGATGGGTGGGAGAGGCTGGCTAGGTGAAAGGCAGGAGGAAGAGTTGGGCTAATTTTGTCCCAGAATTGGTAATTTTTTTTTTATTTTTTTTTTTTACAAGTGGCCAGTGATCTGTGATTTAGTAGTAGTAGCATCTAAAAGACAGATACCTGTTGGCTTTAAATTTCTAAACAATATTATATTATATTGTAAAGCGCTGCGTAAACTGTTGGCGCTATATAAAGCCTGTATAATAATAAAGGGTCCAAGGATCTTGGGTGATGTCAAGGACCATTTACATACAGAAGCCGACTAGGGAACTGTCATTAGTGATGAGAGTAAAAGCAATTGACCATTGTCAGGTGAGGCATGTCATCGAGTCAGCAAGTAATCATGATTGAATCTTCATCCATGGATGATGTGACTGATATTGAATTTACATTGGGGGCATATTTTTCTAATAAAATGACTTTTTTTCTCAGCATGTTTTTTTTTTTTTACCATTTACAGTTTTTTTCGTGAGTAATCATGATAATGACTTACTTTGCCAGACAATCTTCACCCATCACTACTCCCGCTACAAATGTCAGATCCCTGGCTAGCCGCTGTATGTTAGCAAATTGGCCAGAAGTGCTGTGGATAGCAGCATATGCAAAATACATTGATTAAAAAAAAATAGTATAACAGGAGATGACAGTTTTCAAGTACCTTTGAGTAATTTAAAACAGTTTTCCCACTTTGTACAAAAATCCAAATCTCTTCATTAGTAACAGAGTGACAAAATTCACAGCAACCTTCACATATATAAGTTTCATTAAACAAAAAGAAGACAGATCTTGCTAACAGGTGCAAAATGCACTAGATGAGATTTGGCAGTTTTTGGTTATCAACGTATTAAACACCTGGGGAACATTTTTATGTTTTCTTTATGTTAGGTTCACTTAAAAGGAGAAGTGCAGCCTGAGCTTGTCTGGCTGGGCTTGTCCTATGGGTCACAGGAGTGCAATCCGTTTTGCACTCCTGTGACCCGTTTTAAGAGCTGCCGTCACAGGAATCAGTCCAGGCACCACATCATCACGACAATGAAATCTGGATCTGCAAGGTGCCTGGACTGATGGCCGTCTCAGCCTCTCAGCGAGCCGCTGAGAGCCTGAGACAGCCGCTCCACCCCCTCCACAGCTCAGCACTCCTGTGAGCATGGGGGAGGGGGGGGCAGAGTGGAGAGCTGCTGACTGATAGTCAGCAGCTTTCTACTAGGGGAGCTGAGAGAACCGAGCCATCGGCGATGTTCGGTAGCTAGGTTCTCAGTGCAGAGGCACAGAAGGACAGATGCAGCATCGGACCGATGCTGCATCCAGCTAGGCAAGTATGATTCTTGGAAAAAAACAAAACATACTTCTCTTTTAAGATGAAACGCATTTATTGGGTTCTGTTGATTGGTCTGGAGTGGGTATTCTATCTTCTATATATAAAACTAACCAGCATTAGTTGTGTCATTGCTAGTAGTCAAAATGACAGATGAAGCCACCACCAATAAGCAAATCACAGATGGTCACCAACACAATGACTGGCCAATAGTCATTGTGCAGAGAAAAAAAAAAAAAGTTTTCTATGTGGCATGTTCACACTACAACACCGAGTTTATATGCATTTCAGAGATGTGTGTTAAAATCTTCTTTACCCCCTTGGCTTTCGCTCACAGCACTCCACTGAAACTGCCCTACTAAAACTCACCAATGATTTACTAACTGCTCAAACCAATGGCCAATACTCCATACTCTTACTACTTGACCTCTGTGTGGCCTCTGATACTGTTGATGACCTGCTCATTCTGAATAAATTCCATTCCCTTGGCCTACAAGATTCTGCTCTTTCCTGGTTTCCCTCCTATCACAGCACTTCTTCAGTGGTATCTATAACTCTGTCTCCTCCTTTCCACTTCCTCTTTTTGTAGGGGTCCCCAAGGCTCTGTTCTTGGACCCCTTCTCTTCTTTAACGACACCTCCTCTCTTGGTTACTTGATAACCTCCAGATGCTTCCAATACCATCTCTATGTCGACACTCTCTCTACTCAACTCATTCCCTCAGTCTCCTCTTGCATTACTAACCAACATATACCCCCATCCCTGCTCGTGCCCTTCCTGACTCTTTCATCAAGATCAATACTACAACTATCAGTCCCTCCCTCACACCAGGGTACTAAGTGTAAACCTGGACTCTGACCTTTTCTTTTGGCCCCAAATCCACACGCTGTCACAAGCTTGTAGACTTCACCTCCATAACATCTCTAAAACTAGCCTCTTTTTAACTAATGAAATCGCCAATCTACTCATTCCCTTGTTATCTCTCACCTTGACTTTTGCAATTCCTTTCTCATAGGCCTCTCTCTCCATAGGCTCCATATCTCCTCTTCAGTCTATCATTAATGCTGCTGCCAGACTTTTCTACCTTACCAATTACTCAGTGTATGCCATCCCTCTCTGCCAATCCCTCCACTGGCTTCTAAATACCCAGCAAATTACATTAAAAATAATAGCAACATACAAGCTATCCACAACTCTGCCCTGATCAACATCATCAATCTGGTCTCCGCATATCACCCAAACTCTCCTCCCAAGACCTCTTGTTCTCTAGCCTCCTCCTTCCAGGCTCATCTCCAGGACTTCTCTAGAGCCTCTCCCATCCTCTGGAACTCTGTACCCCAATCTGGCTATCTCCTACTCTAGTCACCTAGTCTAGTCTTTAGGGGATCCCTGACAATTTATCTTTTCAGGGAAACTTATCACACCTCCAACTAACAGCTGAACGTTTAACCGTTCCATCAGCTAATCCTCCACAGTTATTACCTTCTGTACCATTCTCCACCCTATTAGAGTGTAAGCTCTTATGAGTAGGGCCCTCTTAACCCTCTTGTATTGTAGCTATCCTGTCTCCCTTTGCATTGCAAAGTGCTGGGCAAACCGTTGGCGTTATATGATGTATAAAGTAAATAGCCGCAAAATCACGTACATGTATGCCAGTTGACTTCAAGTGGTTATACCGGGATGATGCCTGCAGCTACAGGCATAATCCAGGTTTTTTTTTTTAAAGAGCCAGCGGATGGCTTTTACAGGCAGCAGGAGAGGTCTCCCTCAATCTTTCCAAAACTGAGCTCATGAGCTCAAAATGCCCCTGATCTAACCAATGACAACTACCAAGCTACTAAGACACTCCCTTGTTATCCCCTCATCTCTACTAATGCAACTGCCTCATCATTGGCAAACCTCTATAAAAAGACTATCCATCTTCAGTCTTTCATAGATGCTGCTGCTAGACTTATCTACCTCCTTACCAAGCACACATCTTAGCCAAGCCCTCCATTGGCTTCCACTCGCCCAATTAAAAAAATTCAAAGTACTTACAGGCAAAGCCATGCACAACTCTGTCCTGAGCTACATCACCAACCTCACCTCAAAATATTACCCACACCATCCTTTTCACTGTTCTGTAGATCTCCCGCTCTATCTCCCTCATCAAACTCTCCCATGTTTACTTCCAAGATTTCTCCAGAACCTTTCCAGACCCTTTCTCTTAGGTGATCCCTGAAATTTATCTTTTTAGGGATGCCTATCCCGCCTCAACCAAACATCTGAACGTTTACATTCTCCATCAACACATATCCATACAGCACTCTTTCTATATAACTTGCCTCTCCCTTTACACTGCACAGCAAGGTCCTCCTAGCCCTCACCCTAAAAAAAAAATCTATATTACATCTGTACTGTCTCCTTTGATATTGTAAAGCACCGAGTGAAACTGGTGGCACTATATAAATCCTGTGATGATAATACACTGCTCAAAAAAAATAAAAAACTCAAAAAAGGAACACTTTTTTAACCTCCCTGGCGGTATGATTATGCCCGATTTTTGATGCTGAAAGCAGTACAATTATTTTGCATGGAAATTTGTCGTTTTATATTGTAGTCCTGTAATTCCTAGGAATAACTCACTTAAATCTGTCCAAACAAGAGAGTCTAGTAGACATC
This sequence comes from Aquarana catesbeiana, assembly GCF_042186555.1. Classification (NCBI taxonomy): domain Eukaryota; kingdom Metazoa; phylum Chordata; class Amphibia; order Anura; family Ranidae; genus Aquarana; species Aquarana catesbeiana. The sequence continues at coordinate 58,988,694 of NC_133327.1, forward strand.
CCGGGTATGATAACGTTTGAAAACGAAATAAAAAATTATAATATAATAAATAATTATAAATAATTATAACAAATAATAAAATAATAATAATAAAAATTATTCAATAATGTAATCAAATAAAAAAAAAACCTGAAATTTGCTCAGTTGCAGAATTATCGCCGTCATTACTTTCAGTGTTTGATGACGGATTTCCCTACAAATCACTATCGCTCAATTATGCAGGTGATTCTAATTATCGCGGTTTTCTAGCTCGTCTAAAACCACTTTCGATATAAAGGGATACTTTCTGGTTGCTATGGACAATCTCCAGTTTCCAGGCATAAAGAACAGTATTTATAACATAAAACTGCATGCAGGGCACTAGACAAACCACTAGGGACAAAAGGGTGGTGAAATAAATTGATACAGTACTGTAATCTGTAAGATTACAGTGTACTGTATATGTATTATGTTTTTTACTTTTTGAATTTGGCTCCGTGCTCCATCCCCATGCGTCGCAACGCTCACAGGGAATGGAGCTCGGCATTGTAATAGATCCGGTGGAGGACGGCTCGCACACAGAGCGGAGAGACATTGCAGGATCCTGGGGACAAGGAAAGTAACCCCCTCCTGGACTCTGTGATGCAATCCCGAGTGTGGCTCGGGGTTACTGCTTTTGGTACTGAAAATCCACCCGGAGCCACACTCGGGAATACCGTCAGGGAGGTTAAGTCAAATAAACTCCAGGGATATTGATCTGGTCAGTTAAGTAGCAGAGGTTTAATCAGTTTCAGCTGCTTTGGCATTAATGAAATTAACAGGTGCACTAGATGGGCAACAATGAGACAACCTCCAAAACAGGAATGGTTTTACAGGTGGATGCCACTGACATTTCTTTTCCCTACTCAAGTTCTCTGACTGTTTTTCACTAGTTTGCATTTGGCTAGGGTCAGTGTCATTACTGGTAGACAATACCTAGACCCTATAGAGTTTGCACAGGCAGCCCAACTCCTTCAGAGTGGCACATCAATATGTGCCATTGCCAGGTTTGCTGTGTCTCCCAGCACAGCCTCAAGAGCATGGAGGAGATTCCAGGAGACAGGCAGTTACTCTAGGAGAGCTGGACATTGCCATAGAAGGTCCTTAACCCATCAGTAGGACCAGTATCTGCTACTTTGCGCAAGGAGGAACAGGATGAGCACTGCCAGAGCCCTACAAAATGACCTCCAGCAGGCCACTGGTGTGAATGTCTCTGACCAAACAATCAGAAACAGACTTCATGAGGGTGGCCGGACGTCGTCTAGTGGGCCATGTGCTTACCGCCCGGCACCGTGGAGCTCGATTGGCATTCGCCACTGAACACCAGAATTGTCACTACCCTGTGCTTTTCACAGATGAGAGCAGGTTCACGCTGAGCACATGTGACAGACATGAAAGGGTCTGGGGAAGCTGTGGAGAACATTATGCTGCCTGTAACATCGTTCAGCATGACTGGTTTGGTGGTGGGTTAGTTATGGTCTGGGGAGGCATATCCAAGGAGGGACGCACAAACAGAGCTACAGGCTAGACAATGGCACCCTGACTGCCTTTAGGTATCTGGATAAAATCCTTGGACCCTCTGTTAGACCCTACACTGGTGTAGTGGGTCCTGGGTTGCTCCTGGTGCACGACAATGCCCGGCCTCATGTGGCGAGAGTATGCAGCCAGTTCCTGGAGGATGAAGGAATTGATGCCATTGAATGGCCCCCAGGCTCGCCTGAGCCAAGTCCAATAGAACACCTCAGGGACATTATGTTTCGGTCCATCTGCTGGTGCCAGGTTGCGCCCCAGTCTGTTGAGGAACTCAGTGATGCCCTGGTCCAGATCTGTGAGGAAATGCCCCAGGACACCATTCGTTGTCTCATTAGGATCATGCCCCGATGTTGTCAGGCAGGCATACAAGTACGTGTGGGCCAAACTACTGACCACCATTTTGACTCTTTTGGCAGAATTCACCCTGAAAGGGCTCATTCACACCACTGCAATGAGCCTGAACTCAATGTAAATCTTGTAAAGCAAATCAGGCTCCTAAAGCTTAATTCTGGGTTCAGCCCCTCACCCCGCCCCCTTTCCCCCTCATTCCAACTCAACACCCTTAGAGAATTAAAGGGACCCTTTAGAAGAAAACAAAATAACGCATGCCTTTTTCCAGGACTCTATGGTCAGGTGATTTCATGGGGCCTCCTACCTTCTTCCTCTAGCAGTAGGCGGATCCTAAATACTGCAGAGAGCAGCATTACATAAAGACATGCTGTAGCTCTCTGCAGCATTTACTTTGTGCCCAGATGTTTCGAAGAGCCTGGTCATGCTTAGGAAATGGACAGAATGACACTGGGATTCTGCAAGGGACAGTGCCAGAAAGGAAAAAAAACATAGCAGCGGAAAGGTTTTTTTATTTTAATTTTTTTTTTACTTTGAAGATGTGGGAGATTTACTTAATTTTTGCTTAAGAACTTAGTTCCAAATTTACATTTCTAAAAAATGAATTCAATCAGTGGCATGGTGTTAAGAAAAAAAAATTTAAAAAATTTAAAAAATGGCATGCAATACTCCCCTCCACCCTGGCACTGTCCCCCAAAGACTCAGTTCCCCAATCCAGCACTAGACCCTCATCGACACGCACCCTGAAGAAGCTTAATCACACCAGTCATGGCTCACAGTACACACAATTAATGCCCAGCCCTATCATAAGCTAAAGATCAACCAAAGATCACTATATGTAGGTAGGCACTTTCAATTTTGAGTGCAGGCTATTTTTACAATCTTTGTTAGAAGTAAAATAATTACTGTGGTCTCTCTGAAGAGATTTTTCTTTAATTCCGGTGTTCACACCAGTTACGGTGCAAGAAACGCGAGCTTCTGTGTGTGTTTCCGGCATCACACAGCAACTCTCTGCCGTCTGCAGACGCATGCGGGTGCCCTTATTTGTTAATGGCACCCCATATGAATCTGTCAAATGCACACATTTGCCACCAACAAAACGCATGCTACTGGAGTACCATGTGGTTTGGTGGGGTGCAATTTAAAAAGACGCTCTGGCCCTACTTTTTGTGTTTTCCAGCCTACTTGGCAACCCAAATGAATGGGCTGGTGAAATGTACAAAAATGTGCATGTTGTGGTGTGAACTTGCCTACAGCCAGGCAGATACCAAGAGCAAATACAGTGCTAACCATCCTCATAAAGACTGGATCCTTTTCACGGCTCGGAGAGCAATACTCAAAAATTGGACTTGTTCATCCTGTCCAAAAATCTCACAGGTTAAACCAGAGCTATTGCTGCAGCTTCACAAAGAAAAAAAAATCAACACTGACTTTAACCACCCAGGCCGCAAAGAAACGATTATTCTCACGGTGGGGGTCTTTCATGAACTCAACAATACCTCCAGAGACACTCAAGTCTTTCCATAGCCCTTTCGTTTACTACAAGGATCTTCAATCGAACTATGATATCGATGACACCTCTTGAGATCTCTCTCATCCTTCATATCTCACTAAAACCTCTTGGGATTGGAACTTGACTATTTATTCTTCACCCTCAACCATCCAACATATACAAAAAACAACTCATCACTATTGCCAGAGCTGCTACTGCATCTAAGGAAAGCAATTGCAGGTCTCCCCCCCCCACCCCCACCCCTTCCCGCTTTGTTTTTTTTTCCCCCCTTATAGTTTAGTACTATGTAATAGGAGATCCATCCAGTTCTACATTGTTATCAATTATTTCGTCTGGATTTACTGCTGTATGTCAAGCACTCCCTTTCTCCGATCATTGTGCCCCCTCCCCTTCAGGGGTTACCAGGGTACAAGGATGAATATTCTCTAAATATCTACCCCTTCATTTATCTCCACTGTTTAAAAGGTTTAAAATGCCTATATCGGGCGACAAGGAGTCCCTTCTGTCGCTCTCACCATATATCTGTATGACCAGTTCTTCAATAGATTTAAAAAAAAAAAAAAAAGAAGGAGCAAATACAAGAACGCAAAACACAGGTTCTAACCCTTCCCAAGTCAACTAAAAAAAAAAAAATTAAAAAAGGGAGTACAGTTGTCTGCAGCTCATTTGGGGATACTTTCCTTTGCTTTCCATTGTAACACCTTCGCGTGCAGTTTTGCGCTTTCCATTATGTTTTTGACAGCCTACTCCTCTCAGTGGACTGCCAAATACTTGAGAACATGCTAAAAGGCGGCACATTTTTTAAAATTGCGCTACACTAAGCCACATGGTACTGTGACACCATGTGGTTTGATGACTGTGAATGCTGTTCTCCAGATGTGTGGGAGTGCTATTAACAAATTGATGGCACCTGCGCGAGTCTATAGAGTGCAGAGTGTTTTTCAGAGATGCAGGTTTCCCCACACTGAAAGTAGCATGAATGGGACCTATAGGAAAATGTTCCTAACAAGGACACTAACAGCAACTAAAACACCAACAGAGGTTGGAACCCTTCTAACTCTATTGAACACTTAAAACTAAAAGAAGGCTGAAGCTGGACAGGATATAAATCGCACCGATAAGATCCTACCCAATTGTTTTCAGCTGTAGTACCCTTTTTTTTTTTTGAATAATACCAATCCCTGGAAAAATGATACAACTTCTTGCCTCTTAGTTTGTATTAATTTTTAAACCCAGGTAGATGATGCTCCTGATAATTTCTAGCTTGCGAGATCTCTCTCTCTCTCTATATAGATATAGATATATATATATAGATATAGATATAGATATAGATATATATATATATATATATATATATATATATATATATATATATATATATATATATATATATATATATATATATTTTTTTTTTTTTTGGCTAACCCAAGCACATCTTCCATAGCTGCAAGAATGGATAAACGTTGTCTGTAATTCTGCCTTAATTTTCCCTCCCCACCTCCCCCCATGTCAGTGACTCTATGCCCACATCTGTCCGATACTAAGCATCATTTAGCTTCAGTGCTTATTTTTCAAAGGTAACTTTAAAAGGAAACCTTTAATCAGTAGAGGTTTAGTATACAAATCCTAAACCCTTGCAGCAAGAACCCTACTGTGCCTGCTGTTTTGACTCCCATAACCCTGATCGGTCGATTGAAGCTGGCCATACACTAGTAGAGTTTTATACAGAAATGTTTATTTCTGGAACATTTGTTCATTTCTCTAATGGTTAGTGGGATCAAATCGCAGTTTGTTTGTTTTTTTATGCAATGACGAAAAAAATTGAAGGAACAGGTTGGAAAACTTTTCTTAAATGAACGAATTTCTAACGATGCATACGGTTTTTGCTGTGGAAATTCCATTCATTTCAAAATCGAAAGGTAAACCTAAATACAATTTTGAAGTACTTTCAAATGACATGCATCAAGTCTCTGTTGGAAATATCCAATGTAAGGAGAAAAGTTTGCTTATTCAAAATTACACCAGTGTATGGGCAGGTTTAGGGCCGCAAAAAAAAAAAAAAAAAAAATCTTAAAGTAGACCCTACTCCAAAACACAAGCTGTGTTTATGCCCCCCCCCCCCCCCCATCCCGCATTTTTGCAGCATTTTTGCTTTCGGGGTGAGGAACTGGGTAAATAGCTTCTCAGGCACTGGATTGAGAGAGGCAGGCGGGAGTCCCTTTGTGACCAATATTGAAAGTACTAGTTTTCCTTTTGCTGTAGGGCAGAATGGGACTGCAGTGAAGGTAATAAATATTTTAAGGAGTCTCCTGTAAAGCTTGAAAGTTAAGCCTAGAACATACTAGTAGTTTTTTTTTTTTCATTCAACCCAGCGGGGCTGAACGAAAAAAAACTGACCGCTCAGGAGGAGCTTCTGTGCTAACTATGCAATGTTAGTACAGCGATCTCCCCTGCTGTGCTAGTGTGTTCCGACAGGGGGACAGCTCAAACCACCACCACCTGTTAGAGTACTTTCGTCAGGAGCCAATTAGCAGACCTTTTTCTGTCATGCCCCTTCAACAGAAGCCGACTCCAGTGCACATGTGCAAAATGTCAGCCGGTTTCTATTGAACTGGCCTATGCCGCCCGACATTCAGGCAGAGTGTACTAGGCTTCAGTTTTTTAAACCTGCATTGAAAATCTCTATAATCAAATAAAAGACAACCGATTATTGTGCTATCATGTTTAGGTTCAAATCTCAAGCAGTGTACTACCTGCATGGAGTTTGCATTTTCTCCCTGTACTTCTGTGGGCTTCCCCGGGGTACTCTGGTTTCCTCCCCCACAAAGACATGATGCTAGGTTAATTGATTCCAGTCTAAATTGGCCCTAGTATGTGTATGTAAAAAATGTTTTTCCCTTCTATTGGTTGAACTGGATGGAGTTTTTTTCAAGCAGACTAAATATGTAACTATGTATGTGGGGGACACAGCAAACATGTGGAAGAAGGTGCTTTGGTCAGATGAGACCAAAATTGAACTTTTTGGCCTAAAAGCAAAATGCTATGTGTGGCAGGAAAACTAACACCGCACATCACCTTGAACACACTGTGAAACATGGTGGTGGCAGCATCATGTTGTGGGGATACGTTTCCTCAACAGGGACAGGAAAATCGGTCAGAGTTGATAGGAAGATGGATGGAACCAAATACAAGGCAATCTTAGAAGAAAACCTGTTAGCGTCTGCAAAAGACTTGAGACTGGGGCAAAGGTTCACCTTCCAGAACAACGACCCTAAACATACAGCCAGAGCTACAATTGAATGGTTTAGGTCAAAGCATATTTATGTGTTAGAATGGCCCAGTCAAAGTCCAGACCTAAAGCCATTTGAGAATCTGTGGTAAGACTTAAATTGCTGTTCACAGAAGCTCTCTATTCAATCTGACAGAGCTTGAGCTATTTTGCAAAGAAGAATGGGCAAAAATGTCACTCTCTAGATGTGCAAAGCTGGTAGAGACATCTACAAAAAGACTTGCAGCTGTAATTGTAGCAAAAGGTGGTTCTACAAAGTAGTGACTCAGGGGGACTGAATACAAATGTACACCACACTTTTCACATATTTGAATTTTGAATTTTATTTGAATGTTTTTAAATTTTGAAACCCATTTATCATTTTCCTTCCCCTTCACAATTATGTGCCACTTTGTGTTGGTCTATCACATAAAATTCCAATAAAATACATTTACGTTTTTGGATGCAACATGACAAAATGTGGGAAATTTCAGGGGGTATGAATACTTTTTCAAGGCACTGTATATAACCAAAATGGTAACCGTGGATTTTCAAGGCACCATAAGCAAAGGTTCGGACCTCTTAAAAACAAATTCTTCACGGCCATTTATTTCGGTATCCTATTAAAAACAACTGGCATATAGATATAAAACCATAAAAGTCTCAAGTCTTATACAGAGATTGTGTAAATGGTATTATCTGCCCTGTGATATGTAAATTAATACAAGACACTGTAAATACCTGAAATAAATAAATCTGTAGTGGAGTGACTTCTGACTGTGCATGCTCTTTCATACATTATATTATATATATATATATATATATATATACACACACACACACACATATATGTGTATGTGTGTGTATAATAATATATATATATATATATATATATATAT